>NW_009936763.1:32252-87794 GCF_000696875.1 Nestor notabilis
GATGATTTTAAAAATATGATGCTAGAAACCTACAGGAGAGGGGTTCCTTTTAAAATAATTTGCATTGTTTCTGCTTGGAAGCATCTGGAGCTTAAGGAGTTGTGAATGACCCTAAGTCTACATTTATTTTTGCCTTCTGCATTTTGCCTAATGTTGCATACATGATGCAGTTAGTAGAATGTAACTTCTTGTGAGGGACAGAGCAAGCTCTCCAGAATGTCATGCTTAAAATCTGGAATGAGATTATTTTTATTGCGTGCAAATGCAGTGAAAGGCCATGGTAGAATGTCGTTGTTCATGATACAGCGGTTAGCCAACCTTCCAGCTTTCCGTCTCCTCGCTGAACCAGGCTTGTTTTCTTCATTAAGTTCATATAGTGACTTATTTTAAACTTCCTTCAGCCTAGCATGTAATTAAACTGCATGCTCATAAAATGAAATGTTGGTTGATTTGGGGGTTTCCTAATATGAGATGCTGATGCTTTTTAATTTTTTTTGTTATTATTTCTCTGTAAGTATTTTCCTGCTCTCAGGTGAAGGCAGATTTGCCTGTTGGTTTTCTGAACTAGGAGATGTCTCTGGAAACACCAAAGTTCAGGTTTTTTTGTTCATATGTTCCTTTAGTAATTGCAGGAATATAATTATCTCTTCTGAGGAAGAACCTGGTGAAATAATTGCATTGTAATTGGGAAGTTGATTCCTCTTCTTTGTAGTCTGCTAATCCAGCTGAGAGGCAGCTCACATTGCACTGAAGGCTTTAGGTTTTATTTCTCTCCAGCTTGGGTTTTTTTTTTAACTGCTCACCGTTCATTGCTTTAAATGTTGCTTCTTCACTAAGATTACACTTTATTTTCCATGTGTTCTTTTACAGCTTCCTAGTATTTTCTCATATTCCTAAGTAGTTCTGAGAACCCAAATACCCTGCACAGCATGTTGCTGTCTATATGATGCAGGTAGAGGACTTCCTTCCCATGAGGTGCATCGCATTTCCACCAGGTTCCATCAGAAAATGGGATATGACCACAGTCAGCCACTTGTGGTCATCTTTGGTTGGCTTTGGCACATTTAAAGAGGCTGAGATTTTCAGAAGGATGGTTGAGGCTGTTATCAGGTTTCATTTCTAGACTCAAATGACTGAACACTGGCTGTATGGCAGATACATCAGTGGAGTTGTTCAGATTTTCCTCCTTTGACTGCAATCAGAATCTAATCTCACTTTTTCTACTCTGCTGTCATGATCAGAGTAGAGAGGTGTTGGGTTTGATAGTCATAGTCCAGAGCTCATCTGTCTACATTGGAAAGACATTTTTCACTCCATCAAAAACTTTGCAGGTTTGCAAGCAGGAATAACTGTTATTGTGGAGAAGGTGGGGGGTTTTGCAACTGCTGAGTTCTCCAGTACAGACCTCGGGCTGAGTGTCTGCTCCTTATCATCGGCTCAGAGTATGCCAAATATTGGGAACAAGGTAGCAGCTGAAATTAGAAACAGTCTTTGTCAGGAAATTTTTCTTCTGTGAGAAATAGAAGTATTGAAGATTCTTCCTCTCCCACATCTATGTTCCCTACAAAATTTAGACTTAACACTGTCCTGAGTTTTCGTTTCTTTCTGTTTTATTATTAGTAAATGTCTATTCACAGTGGTGAGATGATTTTCCTTTGTGAGTTCATCAACTTGTATTGTTGCATTGCTGTCTTGATGACTGTTGGAGCTAACGTTTCAGGCCCAGGGGGATGTGAACCAGTGAGTAATCCCAGCTCACTATTTGAATTATGTATATAGCTATTGGCTGCCATCTCCCATTTAACAGTGTACTTCCGGATAATGATTCTTCTGATTATAGACTTTTTTGATATATAAAAATGTACTTCTCTGACTAGATCATAATTAAGCCAGGAAGCAAGTGTGTTTGGTTCCTTATGCTGCTCAGATATGTAATGATTTACTATTTGTACTTGTAAACTTGGCTAAGGCCTTCACATTGAAAGCTATGCAAAGGCACTACATTTATGACAATCTGTTAATCTCTTGTCATACTCTGCACCTCCCAATAGTGCCATTAATGCCTTCCATTATGGTCTTGCCATGTAGTTGCCTGTATCTGTTGTGTCTTCTGCTGGAGTTCAGTTTGTTAAGCACGGGTGAGCTGAGTGACTACCTGTTCCTAGTTAAGGTAACACAACTGAACACCAGCTTTCTTGAAAGTTCAGTGCTTAATTAGTGACCTTAGGATCTGGAATATGTAAAAGGCAACCAGCTCTGTCAGCGACAGAATCTTATTCTGCATTATGAAAGAGGTACTTATGGTTCAGGCTGTCCCTTAGGTATTAAAACTCTTGTCTATTTGTTTGATGAAAGGTGCAGTGAATTCTTGAATGTGATGTATCTGCCTGTTAGTAGAAATGTCCTAGTAACACAGCAAGACAAGTCCTGAGCGCGGAGAAGAGTGGAACAGGAGTGGCTGGTTTGGACTCTCGACATTCAGGTGTACGTACAGGTACATCTCTCTGCAATTGATGTTGTTTAGGCACCAATTAGGTTGAGTTTTGTGGCAGTGAGATCTATGAAGCAGGAGTACTCTCAGGACCCCTTGCCCTCCAATTCTGTAACTGGGATCTTCAGTTCATTACTTCCACTGCCTCTGCACCTTACATTCTGAGTAAACAAGGGTCATGATCACCATTCCATCCTGTCAGGCCATTGAGGGTGCACATTGCTTCACATCCTAAGCCTTAATGTGACAGTGACTGAACACCTGCGTATCAGTAACAAAATCTTAAGTGCAGCTGAATTTTGGATCTAATGACAAATGTCTCAGCCTCGATTTGCAGCACTCAGACTGCTTTCCATCTTCCTGCCTGCAGTGTGCCATCTCCCATCCTGCCTATAAAAATGGAAGTGCGTTTCTGCTATTCTTCAGCTAAACTTATTTTACCTTTGATCATCATGTAAATTTCGGGCCAATTCAGGCAGAGCTTTTCAAACCACAATCCACTGAGCAGGGGTTTTCAGTTGCTCTTCATCACAAAGCCTTGCAATCTACTTCTTTGTTACTGGTGTTCAACTTGCAGGCCACGCTCCCTGTAATAGTTACTTGTTCCCCTATAATTATTCACAGCCCTATTTTGGCTCTTTGTGAGGGAACTTGTCCGAGTATACAGTATACCACATCTATTGCAGATGATGTTGCAGATGCTATGTCTGCTGCCTCAGTAGTTTAAAATCAGTGAGGAGACATATGAGCACCTTGAAGAGCTTCATTTTTGACCTTGCGAGGTCATAAGCAACAGTGTGAATATCAGGGCCGTATCCTGTGAGGTCATTTGGCCATATCCAAGGTTACTCCCTCTGTGTTTCTGTCTTCATGATTTGTGTGGATTAGATCTAGGAAATATAAGAGGATTGGGGATTATTTTGCTAGGATTTTAAGCCGCATATCAAGGTATACTTTTTTTTAACACTTTCTTCTTTCTCGTTTCTGTACTTACGGAGCAGCAGCCCAGAAAAGAGTCAGATTCTGTCTTCCAGTAAAACGCTCAAGTGTTAATCTTGAGTATCATCCTCCCTTGCTCCTTGCAGACTCCTGTTTGTTACTGTACCACTGGCTTCCCCCAGAGGAGAGGGAAGCATGGTCAAGGCAGACTGTTCTCCATGCCTGTTCGTCTTTCTGCAGAAGTACAACACCTGCCCTCGCTGTGGTGCAGTGATGTGCTGCCCTGAACGGGATAGTGTTAACACTGTCTCTGCCAGGACACGAGCGCTCCAGGTGGGGTTAGGGCTTGTGAGCCACAATGTGTATCCAACTCCTCTCTCTGAGTGCAAAGATTTGTGCTTTTTAAATCCAAATGAGACATACACACACACACATGTATCAGGTTTTGTTTTGTGTTGCAAGCAGCAGGATATATAATTTGGGCTTTTATGAAAAGCTAAGCAGTACAGCGACTGCAGCAGTAACTAACTTACTGCACTGGGACTTAACTGCTACCTGCTAATAAGTTAGTTAGAAAGAATAAAATTAGAAGGGGGTTTCACTTTCACAGTGTATGGCTGAATAGTTGTGGACTATTGACTTGCAAATCCGGTTATAATACGTATAATGGTGTGTAGATGTCAGAAGATCTTGTTTGACTGTTACAGGCTTTAGCATTGCTAATAGGCTTGGCCATCCTTTGGCCTTGTTAGCCACACGGTTTCAAACCCCTTTTCCTTCTCTGATCCTTTATTCATTGTTCCTATAGAGGAAGTCTTTTGATCTGATTTTGCAAGTTTTTAAATACTTCCATGTGGCAATTTGTATGAAAACTCTTCAGGCTGCTTTTGTTAACACGTACAGCCCACCTAATGGTGTTTCTCTATGTAAAAGTCCTATGATGATGCTTGTGATCTATCCTCTTCCCACATTGGAGAACTTGCTACACTGTTGTTTTTCAACACAAAGTGTGTCTTTTGCTACTGTTTATTTTAAAACGTTGTTTAGTTCAGGGCATTTTAGCTAAAGGTCCCTTCTTTTCTCTACTCACTATGGAATAGGGTTGCTTTGCATCTAAGCTCTGGACTTTCACAAGTCCTGACTGTCATTTCATTGCTGATTTTTTTCAGCTTCTTAAAGTTTCTTCTTCCCTGAAATACACTGAAGACTGATTTATGTAAGTTTGGAATTCGTCCTGTATAATCTGGTTTATAATCACTGTTGCAGGAGTGCTATTCCTATAGAGGGGTATTTTTATACCAAGACTGAGATAAGTATTGCAACCTCTTTCAACTATAAGTCAACACAGTTGATTCTTTCTCTCTATACTTCATTGATAACTATGGCTGGTTTGACTTTGTGTAGCTACAGACCCAAATCCTGAAAAGTGAGGCTTGGAGTGCTGGGTCCCTAACAAGAATTCCTGAAATAAGCTGTTATATTAGCCTGTTATTTTCCAAATCTCTGAAATGTTGAATCATTTTGCTTCTGATCAGGTTTTGGCGGAGTTAGTTTACCTTCCAAACTCTTTTTACCTCTCTACCATCTCAGTGGTTCAATAAAATAATTCGACTGCTGCTGTAGCTAGAGAAACAGCTGCTTATTACTTTCCAGAATGGAGAAAATACAAGCAATTGTCAGACAATTTTGAAAGAATTGGAATTGCTTTTGGCTAAGGCTCTAATGCATGTTTAAAACCTGTGTTCTTAGAAAACTGAATGTGCATTACATGGGCTTAGCATCTGACATTTTCATTCTGCGTTAGGCCCTTTGAAATCTCCCAAACTAACTTCTAAGGTTTGTATGCAAGCTTTATTGAATGTAAGCTTTGAATTGCTCTGTTCCACATCGCTGGACTTGCCTCCCATCCCCAAGTGCAAGGAGTACATGTTTTCTCTGAGTTTGCAAATCGATGTAGAGAACTTACCTTTTTGATTTAGATGTTGTTTTGATTTACTAGATGTTGAATTTAATGTCAGCGCTATCAGCTCCAGTGGTGTTTTATCTGCTGATTACTCTTATAATGTAAAGTGCCTGGTGATGCATTGCATAGAAGATGCTATAAAAATAGTTTGTGGTGTGATAGCAAGGAGAAATGTGGGGAGCGCAGATTCACTTTATTAGATGAGCAGAAGTCCCCAAGCAGTCGTTTGTCAACAGTAGTTAAAGATTAGTTTATCTTCAATCATTGAACCTTTAATAAACATGGTTTTAGCTGAAATAAAATGGTTATCTTGAAAATAAAGCGAAGGGAATTTATATGTTTGTTGTTTGTGGTTTTATTTATCGAGAGAAAAAATCTAATGTGTATCTAATTTGCACACTAACTATCTTTTCCAATAACAGTGTTGAGGAAAAGAAAAAAACCCAGTCTTTCTCAACCTTCTAGGAACAAAGTCCTTTCCTGTGACAAAAGGAGCTGAGGTTAAAAGTGTTTGTTTAATTCTGTCTGCATATGGGTATAATATTGAACAGTAACTGAGTGCAACCATTCTATATAGAGACATCCTGTTAACTGCAGTTGTAATTGCGTCTTAAAGCTATTCTTCAAAGGCAGTCTTTATCATATTATGGCCTGCCCAGTAGTCGTCAGCTTCTTTTCAAGCCTTATTTGACTGTGGCCTTGGACAGGAAGAATCATGACAGTGTCAGCATCAAAGAGCAGCGTTGGCACTTGGCTCATCACAAATATCAGCCAATGAATTTCTGCCAGGCCTGGTAGGTGTCATCGGAGGTATCATCTCAGTTTTAGAAATGGGGAGCATAAGGCTTTGGTTAAAGCTGTCTGAGCATCTGAACTCACATGTGCTTGCTTTTTTGGTTTGGGGTGGGAGGTTTCTTGACAGATTTCAGTGTATTACCAGAATTCCTGAATCCTGGAATAAAGGCTTTCCTAAAACCTTTTAAACAGCAGCAGTAATTTTACAAATGACTGTTGGTGTGACCACACTGCAGCAGCTTGGGTTGAGGCTAGAGCTGTGTGCAGGAGAGACACGTTTTTCATATGTTGGTTAGCTTCTGCTGAACATAATTGATGTCTTAGGTTAGGTTAGCTTCAGTGTGGGGTTTGTGTGCATTTTTGTCAGTGAACATTAATGGCACATAATTGTTAGCTGCAGATAAAAGGTTTGTCCTGGGATGGTTTTGTCTGCTTGTGTTTTAGGGACAGTTTTGTTCATCTGCTATTGCTGAAGTCAATAAAATTAAAGGAAATTGGCTTTCAGCAAGAGAAATGTGTGCATTAACTGTGTTTTGCAAAATAGAGAGATGTGCTTTGTGTGTAATTAGATAACCAGCACTTGTGGCTGTGACATCTGATCTTTATATCAAAGATGTAATATGAGACTGCAAAATAATTAGTGTTTTAAAAGTAAAGATTAATGTGGAGAACAGCAACCTCCTGTTTTTTTCTCGTATGCATATTGAACTCTGAATGTAACTGGAAATGTAATTGTGACAAGCTATAAGAGTGGGCTGGTCCTACAAACTAGCCTCAAAATTCATCTGTGAATAGTATCTTAGTATTGTTTTAAGTAAAACAGTTCCCAAAGCCAAGTTTCCATTGTTCAAACAGTAAAATACAGAGTGGTGCACAGGCTGTCACACCATCGGCACACATGGGAGGGTCTCACTGGTACCTAAAGCAAGACGCTAAGAATGGATCCATCTCTCCTCTTTCGCAGGGAATAAAGTGCTGGAAGTTGCTGGCTCCAGTGGACATTAGGCATGAGCATCCTTTGCAAACTTCTTACTGGTGTTCACTTACCTGTCTTTGGAAATAAATGTGTACATTTTTCCTACTTGGTTGCTGTGCCTCCAACTGACGAGCGGTTTTCCATCGGCTGAGATAGAGGATTTCTTTCCTTGGGTCTGTTGTTGTAGCTGTTATTACTCATTTACCTTCAGAAGCAGTTCTGTTTCTAATGAGCTTCATGGAAAGGCATTACACTAACATTTTGTCCTTTGCAGTTCTAGATATCTAAGGAGGGCGGGAAATAGAGTGAGGGAAATGGTGCTGCAGTGCATTCATTCAAGAGCCATTTCAGGGTAACTTCTGAGGGGTTTTAATGGCATGGCAAGTATTTGATAGGGCCTGTTGATATTGTAGATGTCTAGTTAATGAAAAACAAAAACATGCCTGTTGATAAGGAAAAGGAAAAGCTTTGTTGCAAGTACCAGAGCTACAGGAGAATAGTTAAAAATGTTGAAAATTTTGAGGAGACATATAATAATGTGAAAAATAGGCACAATTCAAAGAAAGCCATTCTATCATACAAGTGGGTTCTGGTGAGGTAAAAGAAAGAAAATAATACGATTCCTCTTGCTGTATATCTTCCATTATGTAAAATACAGAAATCATATAGGCATCTGTCAGTATTCATGTAAAAAATGCAAGTTTCAAATTTTTTAGCATTTTTTCTTCAAATTCTAAGAATTTTGGCACAACATCAACAGTTTTTCCTGTTTCCAAAGGGAGGATGAGTAATGGATGTTATTAACTAAACTGGAAAACCATGTTGTGAGTGTTCAAATTGATCAGTTATCACTTTCTTAAAAACACAATCTCTACCAGAAATTCAGCACAAGCCCTGGCATTGTGATAATAATTGAATATCAGAGTTAATGAAATATTCAGAAGGTTCCCTTCCCCCTTTTCGCTCTTGCCCGTCTGTTAGTGAGATCAGCAGTTAATGAATCTTGAGGTAGCACAATTGTTCTGTTACCATCTCAATATATATGGACTTGCAGTAGAAAGGAAATTTTTAAGCCTACAATTTAATATCTTTTCATTGTCTAAGAGCTGTCTCTTGCTAAAAAATATTATTTTTATGTATTGAAAGGCTTAGAAATGAAATATGCTAATAAAAGAATATCTGATTCATTATCCAGAGAAAAATTTAATGTGGGGGGGATTAGAAAATGGGTGATTCATATTATAACGTGGTTTTCAATTGAATCCCTGACAAATTTTTCTATTCTATTTTTTGCAGTAAAAAATAGATTGTGACTGCTATTAACTGGGTGCTAGCAAAGGAAAAGAGGAGGAAGTTTTGTCATGTACATGGCCAAATCAGCAAGCCAAGCTGTGGGATTTCTAAGGGTAGATTTATGTAGTTCTTTATTATTAAATTTACAGTAGTACCTGCTCTCCCTACCAAAATCTTCAGGAGCTGCATGAAGCTCCTTTATAGCATATATCCTGTCCTGGAGGAAAAAACAGGGTGAGAAAAGAGCACTTGGTTTTGAACTCCTACATGTGTGACAGTTTAGCAGCTTGGGGGAGCTCGGGGAGGGATTTGGGAGCTGCAGTGGGGCTTCCTGCATTCCAGAGCCAGGGCACATAAGGTCTGTTTGTCTTTCCTGTGGGGCAGGGCACAAGGGCAGCACCAAGGAACGGGTGTTCCTTGTCACCCTATCCATGAGACAAGGGGAGGTGATCGGCTTTTCCATTTCCTTTTTTCTTTTTAATGTTGATGTCCAGGTTGCTTTTGCACATTATCATCATCTCACACAGTGAAACTGCACCACCTCATTCTCTCACATTTGGTCTCTCCAGACAGATTGATAACATAGGCTTCTTTTAACCTTCACAGTGTTAAAAAGAGAATCTCTGATACTTAAGGCCGTTGTTAAATGCATGTGCTGAAGACACTTGTCCTGTCATTCACGAGATTGATTTGTGCCCTGATTTCTGTGGCAGCAGGACTCCTAAAGCTACTCTAGAGAAGTCACCGAGCTAAGTTGCATGAGTTGTGTCATCATCTTTGTTAGTGAGAAGAAAAGTATCTTTCTTCTGGAAGTGTTTGCTGTTTCTCCTTTATTGATAGAAAGCACTTTTCACGTGTTGTTCCTCTCATAACACTTTCTCTGTCATGTCAAGAGTCAAGTGGCAGAACAAAAATGCAAGTTGCTCTCAATGAGGCAGAGAAGAAAACCTTCCCCTATACCTCCAGTCGGGTTTATTGAAGTAGTTGTGCCTCTTCAGCTGTTTATCATTTCTATGCAGTTATCTCTGTGCTGTTAAGGACCGTGAGCCTACAGTGAGCACTGTCCACTGCTACCAGCCTGGAAAGGCAGCACAGTGAACCCATGCTCACATCTTCCTGAAGGCCAAAGGATTGTATTTATGGCCAAGAATCAGGGTACCAAGGGGAAGAGGGGGGCTGGCTGACACCCCAGGCGCTGAAGCCTTCTTGCATCTACCATGGCTTCCCTAGGTCATATGCCTGACTAACTCTGTGGAAGCTCAAGTGACTTAAAACTACACTTGGGCAACAGATGTAGCACAGAAATATGTGCATCTCTTCAGGATCACAGAGCTAATGTAGTGCTATGAGAATTTTAGGTACGGTAGTGGAATTTTGACTTAAATATCCTTATGTTCATGTTCTTTGCGATAAAAGCTTGTATGAAGCTACTAATCTTGTTCAGCGGAGATACATGACAGGATTAGAAATCTTTCTGAACATTTTTGCAAATTTAAAATAGTTCAAACTTTAAGAGAACACATAATATGTTAATAGAAAATTTATGATAAGCATTTTGCCTTTCTCTTGGGAAAAATTCTAGAGTTGTTTTGATAAGGTGTCTAAAGCTGGACACCTATAGGCACAGCCTGCATTTCCCACTGAATATTAAAGGACTGTTAGAAATCCCAAGGAGAGGCACTAAGATTTTTCAGAAGCTTTTACTGAAGTGTGCTTGGTAAAGTGCTTGTAAGACAGCTACTACAGCACTTGTGTTACGAATGGCTCCATCTCTAGGGTGAGCAGCTGGACTCACATTTCTCTATTTGGTGACAACATCTAGAGTGCCTCGGGGTATGTACAGTTCTCAGATTTGTGTAAACCCCATTAGTCTTTAAGCACTACACATGCAAAATGAACCTTGGGTGATTCTTCCCTTTTAGATCCCAGACCAATGAAGACTCATGAAATGGTGAATGCCCTCATTATTTCCAGGCTTGCCTTTAATGATTCTGGTTTATCTAAATATTTTCAGTATGCCTGTATGTTTACAGTAACAGGATCTGCATTTCCAGCTAAAACAAGAAACCTGAAATTGCCATGGCACACTGTAACTTGGTTTTAAGCAACAACCACTTGGTGTAAGCGAATGTTTTAAGGTGCAGTAAAAGAATGTGGATAAGAAACCCCACTGAAATAAGTATTTTGCTATCGTTCTCTAATCCAGCTGTGTGAACAAATAGTATATCTTCCACTTGGCAAAGCTGGCAATCGAAAACCATACTTGAGAATGGGGATTTATAGCAAGATGACAACTTAATGACTTTTTATGGTTTCAGGAGGTTTTCCCCTATTCCTGATTATTAGCAGAAGTACTACAGTAAACAGAAATTGTTTACCTAATAATTGCTAACACATATTTTATAAACTTCTTCAATAACTTTCTTACTTTCTGAGCCCGGCATCATTTAACACCAAACATCTAAATCTTAAAATAAACTGTCAAGACTGGTTGTTTCTCACAGCTAGTACAAAAATGAGCAATATAAGTAGAAAGACATTCTTTAAGTAACACATTCAGTTGGACAACTGAAATGCATAGTGCTGCTTGCCCAGAATATTTTAAACATAGGTTTTAAATGAGTTAAAGAAATGGATAAAAGATGAGAAATGGTGAGAGAGGCTCTATGCTGTAGGAATTTGTAGAAGCAAACTTTTAATGCTTCAAAGTTTTAAGTTTAACCTGGAAGTTTCAGGTTCTCTTGTGTGTTTGATATGGGTTTGAGAAAGAAAAGACCAGGCGAAAATATAGATAGTATTCTAATCAAGACTGTTGCCATCTTTCATAACCATGTATTCACGTATTGATGTGTGTAGATGTCACCTACGGATGAGGGGCATTTGCCAATTGCCAAAAGGTTTGAGACATCACCCTATTGACAGCAGTTTTCTACCACTTCCCTTGTGTATGATCAGTAACACTTGGCCTAGCACATTCCAAATGCCAGCGATTCCATCATCCAACTGAAATAAGCTTTGCTCTTTTTTGCATGGATTGTGATAACATAAGGCAGACTGCAGCCAGATGCTATGAGACCATTGGTTTGGATGCTGGGGTGAAGGCCTATTCAAGTACCTCACTTTGGATTAAATGTCAAGCTAGATTGTATATTACATGCCTATAACTTGGTATAAACTTCATCCACTGCAGGGCTTGGAAGGGTTTAGTACATGCCCCATAACAGAGAGAAACCAAATTCTCTGGTCCTGAGGAAAGAGTTAGACAGTCCTTCGGAGGGATCTGTAGGTCTTGGACTGGATGAGAGCCCAGCAGCTGTTGTGGCAGGTTGGTCTCTGGCCCTAGTTCAGGGGCCACCAAGCTTCTGCTGCTCTCTTTTACGTGGGACATTTGAGTCTTAGCTGTCTGGCTGCTCTGAGCCCTGATCCCTTAGTTTCCCCCTTCCTCTTGGGCTGTGCATGCACAAGAAGCTTGCTTTTCCTGTGCAGTATCTGTCGTCCTTGTCATAAGAAGGGTATGAGATACCTTCCTTGCTTCGGGGAAAGACAGCTCTTTTTTGGAGAAGATCTTCATGGGCCCAACAGCTACAGACCTGGACAGCCAGTTCCAATCTCCAGTTTTCCATCAACACTGTCAAGAACAGATGAAAGACTGATGGTTGCTCAGCTGGTCGCCCTTCTGCTTTTCTTTCACATGGTCAATTCTTTTCTGGGATCCTGAGTATCAGATGGAGAATAAAAGCTCACCCTGTGATAGTCCAAAGTCTGTGTTTCTTTCCTGACTGGTCAAATGTCCCAAGTAAAAGAGAGCAGCAGTTAACAAAACCATCACAGTCCACAGCACATAGGCACTGAAATGTGTCCCTGACTTAAAGTGCATCAACAGTTCTTTTCACCTCAGTCTGGCAATTCCAGTATCAGGACTGCTTCTTTTTACATCTCATCAACTGCAAAATGTAAATTCCTAGTGAAAATTAGAATGGAAATAAAAGAAAATACAGTTATTTTATAGGTTTCCAGCAATAGTGGAAAATATAGTTCAAAGATGCTCTGATCACATGCCAAATTTAAAAGTGAATGCAAGTAAGAGGCAATGAAAATTGAGGACAATTCTTCTCATTTTTTTTATCCCGGATAGCTGCAACAATTACTGTGGCACCTTTAATACTGGTAGAGAAGGCCCATACCAGTGTCAGCTAAATAAAAGAAACCACAACAATGGTAACTACTCATGCAGTGCACTCATGGAAAGATTATAATTTGAAAGGTATAACAAAAACTTTATAGACTTGAGGTTTTATTTAATAGCAAAAGTTATTGCCCACCTGACTACAAATTGTCATAAATATCTATTTCTTCCATGTAGTTATGTGCATTTAGTTCAATGACCCTCAGCCTGAGAGTTTAGAACAGGAATTATATGTGGACCTGTCTCCATATTGAAGGATTACCTGACAGTGAGCCTGAGACTGACTGTGCAGACACTTGGGTTAAATGGGTATGTGATGGAGTTCTGAGTCATTACTGCTGATGTGGATGGAAATGATCAATGAGTTTCTGAAGAAATAAGGAAAAGACAGAGAAATTGCTGGCTGGGTAAATAACAATTGGAACTAAAAATTTAGACTGCAATTTTATGCCTATAAATATTGGATCTATGCGTTACTGCATCAAATAGAAGTATAGATTTTATCTGACCTGATGTAGACGTGTTATCGTATTATCTGAAGCATGTGATATGGCACTTTGGATAACTTATTAGGAATGAGGGTGAAAACACAGAAAATGCCTAATATGGCTTGATGCCTTGTGTGGGACTGTTAATCCATCAAAACAATTTTTGACTAGTGTCATCTTGTGGAGTAAATTTATTTCAGTCAATCGTGCATCACAGAATTGGAGACTTTCTTAAGTTAATGCTGGGTATTCAAAAGTGGGGCTTCCTGTATTGTTTATCCCACAGATAATAATACAGACTACCCAAAATCATTGTCAGATGGGCTCTGTGGCAGGGTTGTCCATCTTGGGACAAGGTAGAATTGTGCCATATGACTGAAAATCATTAAAAGAAGGAAATGTGGGTTCCTAGTGCTATAGAAAGAGAGCTACCAAGTTTTCTAAGGATGCTGGAGAGGGACTCTTCGTCAGGGATTGTAGCAGTAGGACAAGGGGAAATGGGTTTAAACAGGGCAAGTTCAGGTTAGATATAAGGAAGAAGTTCTTTACTGTGAGGGTGGTGAGGCACTGGAATAGGTTGCCCAGAGAAGTGGTAAATGCTCCATCTCTGGCAGTGTTCAAGGCCAGGTTGGGCAGAGCCTTGGGTGACATGGTCTAGGGTGAGGCGTCCCTGCCCATGGTCTTAAGGTCCTTTCCAACCAAAACCATTCTGTGATTCTATGATTAGGAGTGGAAAAAGGCTTAGACAAACAGATGCGTAGCATTACTACTATAGAGAGCATTAGTGGGAATGACAAGATTGTCCATTTCTGCTGCAAATTCAAAACCAAATAAGTAGAACCGCTTGTTGCTTTTTGGGGTTTTTTTAATCAATTGGAATACCTTGAGGTTTTTCTGCTTTATCAGTATTTATTTGTTCTTGCCCTAATTTTTCCGTAGATTGCAAAATTAATAAGAAAACATATTTATTTCAATTTTTAGTCCCTCATTATGGGCATGATTTTGGTTTGTATCCTAAGATCTGGATCAGATTATCCCAGTTGAATGTCAGCATTTGGTCAGTAGCAGAAGTGCTTTAAGTCTTTTTTCACTAGTCTGACAAAGACAGGAGCACAGAAGTTCCCAAAAAGCTAGGGAAATCCACTTAATATACTGTGAAAGTGAATTTGCTAAAGGCAAATCACTGAAAATCCTACAGGGAGGAATCAGGAGAGAACACTAGGTGCATAAAAATAAATTTTCAGAAGGACTAATGGTGCCCGATGCAAGTGTAAGGTAAATTTTACAAGCTAATGTGAGTAACCTGCAGATTTGTAAGTGCTACGTTGATGTCCATAGCTTAGAGGAATCTTTATACCTTCTAAAATATGGCATTGGCTCCTAGGTTGTAGAAAAAGGAAATAAAATTTGTTGCCCTTGTTAATGTTGTTACTAGATATCCTTGGCTTTTTTCCTATCTCTTCTTAAACCACACTAAATGGAGCTTAGAGTTATCTAGTCATAGCTGAATACCCTTTCTGTAGCGCATGCATTTAATGCTCAGATTTTGCTTCTTGGTGAGCTGTATGTCATGTTCATTCGTCTCTGTGTGACAGCATGAATGTAACATGAATATTTATCAGCCTGATAGAAAACGTATTAGAAATCAGCATCATTATATTAATTTTAAAACAATCAGTACTTAGTCTCATAATTTTATGTAAAGTCAAATTCTTGTATCTTTTAAAATGCTTACCTTAGTATGTTCATGCTTATTGAAACTGCCTGTTGTTCTGCATCATGCTTTGGCCAAGGTATCTTCCAAGGGTCCTCCAAACCAACATCCAATTATTCTTTTACATTGCTTTATTAACAATACAAAACCTTTATAGCTAAATTTGCACTGGCAAATATCAAACCATTATTACTGAGGACATCATATGTGCATACGTATATGTGTATATCTCATTACTTCCAGCTTGGTGCATGCGGGGTAAACCAACAGGCAGAGCAGTTTAAGATGCTCAATTAGATGTGAAAGAGGAGAGGTGGATCTTGGGAGTGCAAGTCCAAACACCCTGGTCAGCCTCTCCTCTGGTTATTGAGGTAGAGCAGTGAAGGACCATGGATGGGAGGGCATAACCCACCCAGAATATGCCTTTGTCTTCAGAATCCCGTTTGACATCAACTCCTTTTCTTTACAGAAACCTCAAACAAAACCTAGATCATGTATTTCAGTGTATCTATCATCTCTGAGTTCACATTAAGAGCTGCAAATTCTAGATGAACATAAGTATACAAAACATAAACACACAAATATTCAGAATGCAACTGCAGACACAGTGTGTTGCAGAGCCCACAGCAAACATTTGCTGACACAACTTACAAGTTGTCCAGGATGGCATGTGTTGAGTAGGATGGAGAAAACCTGTTCATTTCTAAAAATAGCCCTACCTGTTTTTTTTTCTTTTCTATTGTTTTTTAACAGAAGGGAGCATGGTTCTGTTCTGAACAAGGCACAAACCATTTTATTCCTTATCTAGTAACTGTTCTGAGTGGTTTTCATGGTTTATGCTAATGTGCAGTCTTTCTGTACCATGTGAGATAGCATCGCCTTCAGATAGTGAGTTCCACTGATTGCTTCAGTCCCTGCTTTCTCATAAGTGGGGAAGAAAGAAAGACTGTTTGAAAGTAACCCAGACATTTTTCACAATATGGAAACGATTGCAAGTGCCTAACGTAAGCAGCAATCTGGTATTTGATGCTAAAATGCAAAAATCAAAGTAAGATTCAGAGTAAGATGCACAGCTTAGACCTTATCATACTATGATTATTGGTTTATGGATTTATTTAGAATTTAGCTTGTGTGTTTGTTTAAGATGGAGTTTCATATTGCTATGCAAGGCTATACACCAGGTTTCCATTATGCTATGCTGTTTATACTCAGGGCCTCACAAAACTTTTCATGGCCTTTAACCTAGATGACAGTGCTGAGGATTCATTACATGGCTGCCTAAGCACTTTCTTTTTATATCAAAATGATTTATATGTTCTGTACTTTTCCCATTTCCTCTTTGGAGAATGTCAGAAAAGGAAGACCAGTTCAACAGTTGCTGTGATTGATGTTATGCTTTTGAAGACAGATGGAATTATTTAATGCTAGGGGACTTTCCCATTAGCTCTCTCCTACCTGTGTTTAGAATTATCACTTAATTTCATATGCCGAGTTAGCTCAGCAGCTCCTGTCATAGGCACACTTAGCAGCACCACCTGAGAAGCTAATATCAAATACTCCTCAGATGATTATCATATCACCTAAGCTGGAATGGTTTTCCAGGTATTTACTCAGGAGCAACCCTTAATATTTAAGATGTTTTACATCAATATAGGGCCATTACCCTGAAGGAAATTTCTCCTAAGTCAAGCCAATACAAGTGGCCTTTTACTAGCTGCTTTTCTATTACTGGGGAAGGGGAGCAACACTAAATGTGATTGATAGACTAGGCTCACTGTTCTACCCCAAAACTTAGCAAATAAAGTTGAAACCCACTGAAGCAGAGGTTTCGATAACTGGTAAGAGGTCAAAGACTCTCCAATCACTGGGCTTCTGAAATGTGGCACTCCAGCATGTGAAACACAGAGTATGGAAAGTCCCAAGATATTTCAGGCATTTATCCCCAGAAATAGTGGCTCCTGAAATCGCCATTGTAAGAAATGTGTTGGGTGATGAGTCTGATGCTAGAAAGTAATTGCCCTGCTTTTGAAGGAGGCAGACTACTGTAAGGGAACACTGAAAATCTGTAACAGTTTTTAAGCAACACAGAAGCCTGCACAGGCATTAGTGAATGGTAAACAGAAAACACCAGATTTTCTCCCTACTGGTAACCCAGTAGTCTGCAAGATTTCTTCTCTCCAGCTCTGATGATAAGATTGTTGCTTGACTAGAGCATGCGATCTTAAGAATCTGGCAACTTGTAACTGTGGAAACATGTAGAGCTTTGAAAGAACCCGAGTACTAGAGTGACAGGGTGGCTTTACATGCTTTACTGGGAGGTGGTTTGCTACCATGCTGGTTTTGAGGCACTCTTCTCTATTAAAAAGCTTGGCTCATGCTGCATTATCAGCATTAGCTCCCATTCAGGTTTACAGTGGCTGAGATGATAGCTGGAGTAAAACATTTTCCTATAAACATTTTCCTTTCCTGTAGAAACATATTTACCAACAATGGTTTTGTTTGCACGTAACATGCATTTCTGTAAATATCCAGAGGAATGTGACACGCTCCTGCATTTATTCAAGCAATGGAACTGATATTCATTGTAGGAACAATATAACTCTGTGTAAGAGGTATTTCTAGTATTTGTGGTAAATAATAGTGATTACTTCATTTCACTGCTGCATAGGCATTCTGAAAAGAGGCATTTACGTTTCACATGAGCAGAGAAATATGAACAGTACTGATAAATTCTCTCTTTATTTGCTCTAGGAAATATGTCATTTACATGTAGACTGTGAGAATTAATTACATTTTCTTACTTTCTACTAATCAAAGTAAAACGACTGACAGGTAATGTGCAAAGGAATTTACCGGCCTTATTTTCTACATTAGATTCACTGCTATCATTCTCTTTATTAGAGCACTCCCAAGCAACAAATAATATTAAATCATTAAATTCTCATTAGTGAGCAGATTGCTGTGAAAAATCTCACATTTCTGTAAGGGAAAGGGAGAATAAGGAGCGTGTGCGTCTAGAAATCCCAGTGTACTAAATTCCTCAAAAAAGACTGCTTCTGCAATTGTAATGAATGAGCTTATCAAGTGTCACCCACACTTTTGTAGGTATTCAAGATTAATTATTTTTTACCTAATCTTTTTTTTTTTCCTCCCCTTGCAAATATTCGTTTTTCTTTTGTTCAGCTAATTGGGTAACAAGTAACTGCCCATTGTTATCTCTATGTTAACTTGAATGTTGCACCGTAATTGAATGCTTTCTTTAACCTTATCACATGAAGAACTTAAGTGAATTGAAAATCTCTTCTATCTTCATAATCCATTACTTATCTCTCATTGCTTAGGAGGTAAAATGCATGCACTGAACTCAACTCACCTAGAAGATGTATAAAACACTAGTACGCTGAAAATTGCCAGTCTATTTTGATTCCCACTTATTATGCAGACATATTCATTTTACATTCAACTCATCCTACTGTCCAACCATTTTCATGCCACTCCATCTACGCTCTTGCTATGAATCTAATTCACAAGCTTTTTGCAGCAGGGACTGCAGGTGCACTCCAGCTCTGTTGACTCCAATGGGAATCGTGTCATCGGCTCCTGAAGGTCAGGATTTACTTCATAACCTTTACTATTTTTGTTGTCTTGACAAATAGTATCTTGTGTTGTAGAAGCCCTGATTACCAGTGTAATCTCAACTACAGCATGTAGAAACATATACACGTCTGGTGTACGTGTAAGGTCATAACTCCTATCTGTCATGCTGATATGAGGACACCTGCCCCATGATAATAAACACAGCCTCTGACTGATTGTGTATTTGGGTATGGCAGCAATTGCTAAAATGCTGTTTTCTTATGCTGCTTATCATAAACAGACTTAGTGTGTTGAGGGTTCCTGACATTCACCCTCCATCCAGTGTGGCTTATACCTGGATTTTGTGTTCACACATTGCCTTTACAATAATTAAAAAAAACAAAATCACGAAAGGAGAAAATGTTGTTCTTTCATTTGTATTAGTTCATCCCTGCAGTCTGAGAGAGGTTTTCTTTCTTCTGCTGTGTTGTGGCTGAGCTGGGATATGAGCCCCTGTTTAGGCAGCTGCTTAACAGTTATCCTTAAAACCGTAACTAATGCTGTCAGGTTTTCTGAACACCTCTGCCTCTTCCACAGCACTGCACTGTAGTTACTCCTACAAATCCCTCCTGTTCCTTCAGCTCCCAGTGCTCAAGGCCAGTGCCTGGTAAAGTGGTCTGAGCTCTCTGCAAAGTACAATTTTTAAACCATGCGGCTAGATTATTTTTCTCTCACTTTTACTTTATTTATCAGAACTCTCCACATCCTACTTTGGGTTAGTGGAGAAAGTCAGGCAGTTGGGTAAAGGCCTCTTTTGATTAGCTTTTTCCCTATCGTATGTTTGTCTCCAACTACTTAGTATCTGGCTGCAGAATTGCCCTCTAGAGCTTTAATCTGATAATGTAGGTTCATGGAGAGGCATGCCTGTCCTCCCTTAGCTGCAGGGGAGAAAGAAGGAAGAGCCAAGCCATGGTCTTGGTGCTGCTGAGCTGCATGTGCCTTTCTGAGAGGCCACAGACAATTACAGATGCGATGCCAGGTATCAGATTCTGACTTAAAGAGAATGAAGGACTTGATTTTTAGTAGCTAAGGGTTTCTAAAAGCACCCTAGGAGTTTTAACAGAGCATTGTAGGTAAACTGTTAGGGTTAGTGTGTTGCGGGCTAATACGTTCTGGATATTTAAATTGGTTCTATCTATCATAGGCTGTGAACACACAGAGCAGCTATGGCACACTTGAATTGCTTTCTTGGATCAGTGTCTTGCTGGTGGGGTGATGTGACCACTGTTCTTGCTTTTAACCTGAAAGACTGGGGTCTTTCGGGTTAGGTCTGGATGTACAGGCTGTGTTTCAGTGTTGGAAACGTATTCCTTCTCCTTATGTTTTAACAAATCCTTTTTCTGGCATGTGTTTTTATTACAACAATCAAGCATTATAAACCTGTTCCCATCCAGTGCTGTTCAGCATCTCTCTGCACTGTCTCTTCTGTTTGCAAGTTTCCACTTGCCTAATGTCACTCGCAATCGCAAGCAGACCCATGTGGCCCCACACGCATACACTTCCCGAATCCACACGTTCCCAGTGGTGCTTGTCTCTGAAACTGTCATGATTGGATGCCAGGATGTATCCTAGGAGATGCTCTCAGCCTCCCAAAGCCTTGCAGTTTACATTGTTAATGGCTGGGTTGTGGTTTGGGATGTTCATACCAACAGAGATCATGCAGGTCCCAATTATTTTTGCACTCCTCTCACCAATTGCCATTTACCACTCTAAGTCAGATATTTCCTAAAGAGAAACAAAAGCATAGGAGCAGTTTTCTTCTGTTTCTTGACAGCTATTTGAAGGGGGGAAAGATTAAAGAGGCTTTGTATTGGCAAGCACTAAATGGAAATAAATTAGTTAGAACCAATGCTTTAGAAAGGGATATTTTCAATGCTTCTTCATATCAGTCAGCCTGTGATTTGAAATCGTGCCATCCTATGTTTTGCTTAGATCTAACTTTATAGAAATGAAATATTGTCAAATTGAGGAGGCATGATTCTTTTTCTTCTTTTTCCCTTTCTTTTTTCTTCCTTCCCCCTCCTCCCCTTCTCCTGTGTTTTAAGGGAATGGATTTTGTCACTTCTTGTCTTTTAAAGGTCCGTTTCTTTTAGTAAGCCCGACTGCTGCTGCCTTTGTTTTGTGTATTATGGCATCCTGCAGGAAATGTATAATTGATCGTTAAAATAGCAGTGGACAAGAAATTGTTCAGAATCAAGTTATTCACACTGAAATAGTTTCTGTGTCTACCCCTTCTTTCACAGGACCTCCTGGCAGGTCTGTCATGTCACGGCAGTATTTTCCATATCAGAAAGCACTTGTACTTGCTTTGTGGAAATACTGTGCTTGCTCTAAAGCTACTGGGACTGCTTCATGGTTTTATATCAGCTGCAAGTTTCCCTTTGGCTCCTCCAAACCATGGAAATTGAAATGAGTACTCCTGTTAATGTGACAAGCTGTGATAATACAAGATGAAAGTGCCTTGCATTATGCTGTCCAGCACAACCAGTATCTGTTTCTGTATTTCTTTCTAAAAATACCCCACTCAATTATAGCCAGGCATTTATAACCAACAGATTATAGAACATTCATTTGTCTGCTGATTTGTATGTTTGGACTAGTAAGGAACCACAGTCCATCAGTTTAAGTTGTACCATGTCACAAATAGGGACTTACTTCCTTGTTGGAAGAGTCGGGACAGCTGGAGTATTAATGCAGATCACCCTTCCCATGCTGTTTGCCATCACATAGATAGGATAGGTATGTCCCAGATGTGTCCAGATAAAGTTCCCCCAGCCTGGCACGGGTGGGTGGATGGATGGGTGGATGGATGGATGGAGTGGGTCATTGCCACCTCAGTGCTTGTGCAGGGAGAGGGGGACAGACAGTGTGTGCTGCAGGTGCCATTTACAGTGTGGAGGGTGCGCTTGGTCCTGCAAGTGCTGCCCACTCCAGCCTTCGGGAGCAAGGAAATGTGCTGGAGCTCAAAGGGCAAATACTGCTGCTGGGGAGGACAGAGATCCCTGACTTTGCTTTGGCTGCTGTCACAGCTCAGCAGGTTCCCGTGGTGCTCATCAGTAGTGCAGGGAGCCCTACTCCTGTGCAGCAGTGTGTGCTGGTTAGAACAAAACCAGAGGGGATTCTAAGATGGCAGAGTGCTGCCTGCAGGCACATTTCCACTGCTGTCTTCACCTCTGAAGAACATGGATGAAAGTGGCATCATGCAGACCTTGTTAAAAAGGAAAAAACAACAAAACAAGCGTTCAGGATCTGACATATCTGTAGCTTGGTGTTGCAAAGCATTTTAGCATCTCTTGTGTGAAGTGTTGCCTGCTCTCAATTCTCACTTACTTTAATGGACATTCAAGGCACTTAGCACCTTGCAGGGGGCATGCAGCACTGCTTAGCACTGGTCTCTTCCTAGGTCTTCACTTAGGAAATAACCAGCTCTGCAAAGCAGAATAAAGGTTTATTTTGATAACCTGCTGTGATGTATGGGTCCAATTACTGAAGTCTCCAGACTCATGTTGGTTCTGGAATTTTTTTCCTTTTTTTGGATAGTAGAATCATAATCTAAACCAAGGAATTCTCCTTTATTTTACATTCCCTCTAGGCAAAAAATAAAGTAAATATAAGATGGAAAAGAATTAATGGAGACTATAACTCATACTGGGTTTGTTTGTTCATATTCATTACATTACTCTGCCATGCTCATTTATTTTTTCTCATCATTCTTTCCCCACTCCCAGCTCGCCCTTCTTATCATACTTTTACATCAGCATCACTTTTTGGATTTCATAGGATCCACTCCTAATTTAATCTAATGCCAACGATATGGATGTAATTTACACCATCAAGTTGAACTGGGGCCAGGCACTTCTCTAAGAGCTGCACCTGCTTTCTCTAGGCTGTATTTAGTGGAATTTTTCCTTTAATGTTTAATTCATATTCCTTCTGGGAAAATATTTAGCAAGCTAACAATTGAAGTTAGGGGTAGGGGAACTTACTACAGCTCCGAGTTCTCTAAAGCAGATAAACATTTTCAAAATGTTTTGGATATCACAAAATGAGTTTTGAATTATGTGAA
The DNA here is from genome assembly GCF_000696875.1 of Nestor notabilis. Classification (NCBI taxonomy): domain Eukaryota; kingdom Metazoa; phylum Chordata; class Aves; order Psittaciformes; family Psittacidae; genus Nestor; species Nestor notabilis. Next base: position 54,800 of record NW_009936763.1, read on the forward strand.
TTTCTCCATCTGCTCTTTCCCATTATTAAATCCATGTTCCTTTTAGTTTTGTATTTTTCTACCCTGGGGAGGAAACAAAAAAAACCCCAAAACACCAAAAAGAGCCCACCAAGTAAACCCCCATGAACAAATAAGCTTTATAACTTATCCTTCTGTTTTAGAGCAATGCTCAGTCACTGGCCTTTCCTTCTAACAGGAAGGAAAGAAAGAAATTTTGCCTTGTTAAGTTTTATATGCCCTTTACAGACTACAGCATAAAAGGTTCTTAACTGCATACTCAGAGATGTATCAATGAACATAGGAAGAGTTAAAAAAGAGCATTATTTGTGGCTTTGAGGGTTGCCTAATGAGCACATATTGTTACCTGAAGTTAGTGTAATTTATTCAAGACAACTCTCCTTTTTTTGTGTGGTTCTACATTAAAAACCAGCTCATGCTTTTTGTCAGCAATGTTGGAGCAGCTTCCTCCCTATTTTTGACACCGATCAGTAAAGCCAGTTAGATGGCCTGTGGTCTGTGGGATTAGGAACAAGCCATCTATACTTAGAAATGTTTTTCTCTTGCTACCCAGTTTCTCATCCTTCCATTTTTCAAGAGCAGTTAATCCCTGGCAACAACCATACACTTTTTATTGGGCATGAAACAAGATTCTGTGACCGTGTGTGAAGAGCTCCGTCCTGAGAGACAGCAGGCAATAACAGGAGAAGTTTCATGGTCAATGCATGGGGCAGTGACTCCAGCTGGCTCAGGTCCTTCCCGGCGCTCTCCCAGACTTGTTGGGGTTTCTATATCAGATAATCACTGCAAAATGGGAAATAACACAGACTTGACGCAAACCAAAGGTGGTCAAAAACCTTTCATCTCACAACAATATTGTGTTGATTGTCCTTTTGAAAACGTTGTTTTTCCTAGAAACCTCTGAGGCAATTTTTGATAGCCTGTTTTGTCTTTTTCATGGGAATGAATGGGAAGTTCTCTGCATCGCATGTACTGCTTTGTCAGTGCTTTGGACTGCTACATATCATAAAATCATAGACTGGCTCAGGTTGGAAGGGATCTTAAAGCTCATCCCGTTCCAACCCCCTGCCACGGGCAGTGACACCTTCCACTAGAGCAGGTTGCTCCAAACCCCACCCAGCCTGGCCTTGAACACTGCCAGGGATGGGGCAGCCACAGCTTCTCTGGGCACCCTGTGCCAGCGCCTCACCACCCTCATAGTGAAGAATTTCTTCCTAATATCTAATCTAAATCTACCCTTTTTCAGTTTAAAGCCATTCCCCCTTGTCCTGTCACTACCTGCCCTTGTAAAAAGTCTGCCTCCAGATTTCTTGTTGGCCCCTTTAAGTACTCGAGGGCAAACCTCTTTGGTGGTCCCTTAGCAGTACCAGGAAGCAAGCAGACTACTGCTGGTAGGTGAAGGAAATGTGTGAGGTAAGCATACTTGTCATTGGATAGCATGAAGATGCTTGGTACAAGTACCTAAAACTAGAAAGTCTGGCATTTTTAGCAGAGGAAAAGATGTTTTTAGAAATTCACTTTGCAATTTATTATCAAAATTACAGTCCTATATGGCTGTAACTTTTGCAAGGTCTTGTGTCAAAAATGATAAATGCCTAAATTGCTGGTAGCAATCTATGTCTGCTATTATATTCCTGCTCAGCTAAACATCCACTCAGAGCATGTACTTCTTGGTGCGAAATAGGAATTCAAAGGGTGAACTTAAAACTTCAGGACAATTTCTTGTTCTCTGGTGTAGAAGGAAGCAGCTTGTGGTACCTTTAAAGAGCTCATTGCCAAGAAGGAAAAAACAAAACAAAACAAAAACCCAGGAACAGATTGCTCAGCCTGTGGCTGGACTGGTACAAGCAATCTGTGCAAGATTTCTCCAGAGGAAAAATCTTGAGACTCGTGCTGCTGAGAAACATGGCACAGAGTGGTGAACTGAAAATTGTTGAAGAAGCAGAACCTATACTGGGCTTCAGACAAAAACAGATCCCAGGGAGTGCTGCTCTGCCTGTAACCCTTCTGTTCAGCCTGCATCTCTCTATGAAGTATTCTTCTGTTAGAAATAAATATTCTGCTGGGCTAGAAGTGGAGTCCACAAAACTTTTACAACTGGGAAAACTATTAAGGGAAAAATACTGGTCACTTTTTGATTTAATCTTCAGTCTCAGCTGCTTGGACTTTGGTTTGTCCGTATGTCCCACTTTCAGTATTTAAGCTATAGAATAAATGTTTATCTATTAAAAGCCTGTGTCAGAGATTGTATCTTAGAGTCCCAAACCAGAGAATGAGCAGCAGCCTTATGGCTCTACTGAAAAGTCACCTATTTATGAAAACTACAGGGTTCCCTTGGTTCTTTTTGCAGCACAAAGTTGATTCCAGATGGAAGTACGATGCAAAATCAGTACTTTGATAGCTCCTGTTTTCATGCATTGTTGTTTACTTGCATACCTGTAATGTTTTCTGTAGCTCTGTGTTCACTTGATGCGTTGTTCAGAAGTGAGGTATTTCCTCTCCTGGAGGAGACACACAGCTGGAATAAACAGTGACCTGTGTAGATTGTGGGTTTGCTTTATATGACTTTGATCGCCTGGAATTTGTCACAAAATGGGAAAAAAATGGCAACTAATGATAAAAGGCTAATGCCTCCATTTGGCAGAGCAGCACTGCTTGCTGCCTGGGCTGGCGGTGGCCAGCTGCTGTTGAAGCTGTGAGTTGGAGAATCTACCAGAGACAATCAACTCTGGGCTCTCCAGGGGTAGCCTGGATAAAGCATAAACCTGGATAAACATGTAAATTGAACACAGTCGGTACATCCCCCTCTCAAATCCTGCCAGCTGATTTCTGCAGGCGGGAGGGCTGAGTGAGCAGAAAGGCAGGATAGTGGCCGAATGCCTGAGGCACGTGCTCTGTATTGCAAACGCTACAATGCTGAACCATGGCTGCCAGCGTGGGAGGAAGATGGGGGCTTGTTTCATCCTTGGCCTAGAAAACCCACTTGCTGATTACCAAGTGCTGAAGGTTAGAGCTTTTTGTTGTTGGTTTCATCCTCACCTCCTGTTAGATGTTTGCCCAAAGCTGATTTTTTTGGAGCTCTTCCACAGGATGGCAGTAGAAGAGACATTCTCCCAAAATTACTGGCTGGGTCACCTCTTTGCAAGCAGCATATGGGCACAGCGTGTTTCTGTTCAATAACATGCCATAACATATATATATATAAAACATATGCTAGATAGGATTTTATGTTCTAGACACATCCTGGAAAATGGCTTTTTTTGTTGGTTTTCTTTGTGTATGTGTATGTGTGTGGTTGTTTCTCCCCCTCCCCCTAGTTTTGGCCTCTGAGCTACACAAGATACTCGGATTCTTTGGAGAACGAATCAAACACCACCCACTTCTCATGCTCATGCCATTGAAAACATATTCCTGATTTTGCCATTCAAGTTTTCTGACATGCCAAGCTATGTACATGGCTTGTGAGCGTGCGCAAAGCGTGTTGCTTGTTGCAAGCCTTATTCTCAAGTGCTTTAAGACTGGATTGTTGTTGTTCACCCTGTTCTCAGGCTGTTTGAAGAAAATATCACTTATTTCTAATTAAAATGCCAGCAGATTAAATAGTGTGAGTTTCTGAAAGACTTCCATAGGGATCTGTGCCATTTGCAGTAGATATTGTCAAAGGAAGTCAATGAGCAATGACAGTTATGTCATCTAATTGCCTGAAATACATTGCTCTCCCCTCACTCTCTTTGTGCATCTTTGACTGAAGCATATAAGGCTTAAGGCATTAAGGGACTTTCGTTCAGGAAACCATTTCTCATAAGAATAAAGTACAGTGATTCTGTAGAGTTGGAAAACTGCGCCAGTGCTGTCACCCCAGTTATTGTTTGAGGGAGAGAGAACAAGGGTTTTCGGATGTTGTGGTGTTTCTTTTGTCTGTTATTCAGAAACCTGTTTAAAGCACTTAAATGAGGATGAGCTCTCTCCTACCCAAGCATGAGGTTTACAGTTCTTCAGTCCTTGCCTTAGCTCCTAAACAGTCACATTTCCCAAAACTTCTCTCTCTCCTTCACTGGTCACTGCAGCCTAAATTGCTGCCCCTCATTCTGCAATGTGGGGCCACTGCTACTTCTCTCTAGGGCCTCAAATCTATTCTTTGTATAAGGCTGGAAGATTTTTGAGATAAACACATTTATTTTTCTCCTTTTTTTTTTTCCTAGCTAGCCGCAGAACTGAAACTCTGGTCCAAACCTCATTTTGCATTTCATTTCCAGCTATCTTTATTTTTAATCTGCCTCTCCCAAATTCAACTGTGGTCTCTTCTGTTCAGGATGCTGCTGTGAAGGTCATATCCTCATCTTTTGCCTTGGCTGTCTTACTCCTTTTTTTGCACTGCCTTTTTCTAGCACAACAGATGGACATGGTCACTTCTGTGGCCTTTTCCCTTACGATTCCACACTGAGAAGCCAGCTCCTCAGCTGGGCCAGCTTCTCTGTTATATTCCGAGATAAGACCTTTTACACGTCCTGCAAATTATTCCCCTTGTTCTCCCTGAAAACATTTGTTAGAATTTGTTAAACCTTGGAAGTCCTTCCTTAAAATACCCTTTGGCATAATACAAAATAGTTGACATGTCTCTGTATCCATCTGTTGTCTCTTATCTTATAATGAGGCTGTAAAATTCACACAATATTTCTTCAGTGAGCCTTGCCGGTGCTGGTGACCTCTGAAGTGCTGCAGCAGCTATTGTTGTCAGGGCCAGACAGGCTGTTGATAACTGAAGGAGTTTCTGCCTGGGCATTATTATCAACATCTTTGCCATTAGCATCCCCTTTGTATAACCTATTTTTAAATGACACCAGGGGGATGTTCCCAGATGGTGAGAAGACTGTATCTCCTTATGCTTTGCTGAAGTACACTGTGCATAACATCCCTGGCAATCCAGAAAATACACCTCGTAGATAACCAGCTGTTCTTCATTCTAAGAACAACGGGCTGAGATTTGCTGCTGGAAGCATAAAATCTTATCATTATCTATATGAGGCACAGTCTCACCTACTTTCTGCAGTTCAGTGTAAGCCTTTGGAAGGAAGAGAAGGAAGATGTGTTCCTGGTGGATATTTGTCACTGAGGAAGCAAAACAAAGCCGTATTTTTTTAACTGTTAGTTGACAGCTATTGTTCCATTTTTATAATAAGCAGGCGTTTGTTATTTGCAGGTGACACCAAAATCAAGGTGTTTACAGAGTGGTGGTGATTCTCTCAGATTCAGAAACCCTATGGCATGTAAACTGCCAATCTTTCTCTGCAACATGGCAGCAGTGTGATCCATTTGTACAGTATGATCAAAAGCCTTTGCTTTTGATCATACAAGAGTCACAGCTGCATCTTTTCATTAATTCCCCATAAGAGCACGTGTTTGAGGGAGTTTTGCATGAACAGTACTATTCCTCTGAGGCACCCTGAGAACATCAGATTTACTCAGGAATTCTGGGATAACAGGACTGAGCATGCACTGGTTGTCCAGTGCATGTCCCTGGGTAGCGCTCTGCACACAGACGGTGGTCCTGGACCTGTATTGCTGCAGCAAAGAAACCATCATGAATATAAAGTGAACCAAAATAATGATTATTTGTTAAGACCTGCAGCCACTTCTGTTGTAGTTATTACAAGAAAAGAAATGAAGCCTTAAACTGGAGCCATAAATAAATGACATGTGGTTACCTTATTCATGGTGTTTATGCTTTATTAACTCAGGGTACATTTGCCAGAAGCACGGTACAGTGACACTACATCAGGGGCAAAGCGACATTATGTACACAGATAAAAGCACTCCTAGTTCCCTTCCCCCCTCTCTTTCCTCTAGTCATAGATCCTTCATGTTTATTTGTACACCAGATTTTTCCATCTCCTTGCTCTCCTATTTTTGTTTCCTCTTCCATCATCTTTCATGCTGGAGTTCAGCCTATTGCTTACAGGCTGGAAAACTCCTGAAAAGCATTTCTGGATTTCTAGTCTATGGGAGTTGGCCTTGTCAGTCATGAACTATACAGGCAGGGAGCGTGTTACTAGCTGGGAAACCAACATGTATGTTGGCTAGATTTAAGAAGCTAGGCTGTGCTCTGATTCCTTTGAAAACAGGGCATCTTTATTTGCTGGTTTTAGCAGCATTCACTAAATTGTCAGGATGGCTCCAGCTATAGTTACTTTTCTGCTCTGCTGGTTCTCATTATTATTAGATCTACGTAGCGGTTGGGTGTGTATTATTTTCTAAGACTGAGCAGACTAATATCATCAGCCATAATTCTGTGGGTTTCACCTGAAGCCATTACCATAATTAAGATAATGATATTTAAAGTGAATGTTTATTTCATACTACTTTGTATGGCAAAATATAATTAGACATTTGGCTGCATATGTATATGGTTGCAAAGGATTTAGTATTTTGAAAGAAGCTGCAAGTAAATCTGAATAAAGCGGTAGTTTAACTCTTGGAGTGACACTGAAACTTCAAGCTCGTTTGCCATGAGCACACCATGAAATTTGCTAATATAGAGAGAAAAGACTCATTTAATTTGCTTCCACTTGAGGAATGGTTTGTCCAGGGTGACAACTGTAACTTTACATTTACAAGATTCCCAGAAGTCTTGTGTTAACTGTGCTGAGCTAATCTTGTAAATGTTTATCTGCATTACCTTTGAAGCTAAATAAAGAACATTTTCTTATCACACTCCACAGTGCAGTGTGGGCTTTTCCCTGTAGGAGCTGGTTGATGGTGCCCACATACTCCTAAAGCCTGAGATTCTGAGCATGGAAACAGATTGCAAATGAATGAATTCAGGTGAATGTCTTGTGGCTCTAATCCCTCCTTTTCTATTTGAAATTGGAAGCTTTGGAAGCATTGATGTCTTATGGTGAAAACTATGTGGAAAAGAAGTTGCCTTCATGTTTCATGCTGATATTTTAGGCTTCACATGAGGCCACTTGTTATTTCTTTTAGACAGGGCTTCTCTATTTCTTGGATGTTAGCAAGGAAAAGACACAACCTGACAAGATGAAGTGCACCTTTTCTGTATCTCACTTGGCATGTTAAAAAGAAACAGAAAAAAAAGAGTGCAGAAGAAGAGGATGACCTGTCTACTGAGTAACAGCACTACGAGTAATATGAGGGTCAGAGAGCATGAGAAAAGGAAAAAGATTGATTTAAGCTTAAGTATGTCAACTTTTTTCCAAAGCCAGTTGGGTCCTGATTTCATTATTTAAGTTGATGTTTGTTCCACGCAATAGTAGTGATTAGAGTGCAGTATTAGGTAAAATGTTTAAACTGTTATATTTTTGAGGAAACCCTTCCTTTGTTTTCATATTCTAACACCTGTTTTCACAGCCAAGGCCTGAAGAAGGCCTTGCTTTTTCAGCCATTTTAGCACACACTGCATCCCTCATCCATGTCACTTTTCCAGATACCTCCCTTCTGAATACTTCTATCAGCATGAAGAAAGATTTCTCCATTTTCTGTCAATCAGAATACTTATCTGCAAATATTTATCCTTCCCTTTTTTAGCACAGTGTCGAACACTGTGAACCCACGTCCATTTCTATGGAATGACTCTGTAAGGCAATTTTTGTACCAGCGTTAGTCTTTCTTCGTTTCTAGTTAAAATATTTATCTCTCATATTGGCTACATCATTCATCTGTCTTTGCAACATTCTTTTCACCTCCTAGTTTAGTTTACCTAGGCTTTACTGTCTAATTTACCTAGGTGAGACACCATTTATTTTCCTATTACAAAACCCACCGTAAGATTTCAATTTTAACCTGCTGGCCTGATAGTTTTTGGGATACGTTACTGTCATTTTAGTGTGTCTTTTGTTTAATCTTGAGCAATTTGTAATGGATACCATCTGGGCTGGCTTTTAAAGATACTCTTTTCTTCCACTTCTTTAAGAACTTGCTCTACACCACTTGAATATTTGTTGGTAAGTGGCTGTAATAAAGCACAATTCATGGTTAGCATTCCTAATGTGGCTCCCAAAGAGTCTTCTCACTAGCAGCATGTACACTGAGCATGCTGGCTGTGTGGTATCTGCTCTTTGTCCTGCTTGGATAGGAAGCACATGGGAGCAGTCCTGCTGATTTAGCACCAGGATCAAGCTGTCAAAGGAACAGGTCACATCCCAAACCCCATCAGCTCGACTGTGCTGAGGATTTGGCTCATTCTCCATTTCAATCAGTGAGTCACTGAAATTTTGACCATGTTGGATACAAACCATCAGTCTCACTGGCGGGGCTTAGCTGCGCTCTCCCAAGATTCTGCCAAAGTCCCAGGAGTGATATTGAATGGGTGGCTCTGCACAGAGTGGATTTGGGAAAGGTTGTGACATACCGTTTTTATTCCCTCGAAGTTCCTTCTAAGGCTCAAATGCATACAGATTTCTTTGACAGAGTTAATGGTAGGAAAGTGTTAGAGCTTATCTTTTTGTATTTTGCCAGTGTAACAGGGTGAAGATGATGATTTTTTCTTCCTCTGAATTTTAGTCTCCTAATTACTGTAACAACTACCCCTTACTAATGGAACTAGTAAGATAATGAAGCCCTATTTTCTACCATAACTCAAAGCTGTAAAACAAAATATGTAATGCTTGGAATAGTGATGACAGGGATCTTTTTATTTTCTGACTACAGAAACAGTAATTACTTTCTGTGAAAACCAGCCTAAAATATTAAGATGAAGCAATAAAAGGAAAAGTGGTGTAAGTCATGCCTGTACTTTGCATTCTTCAAAAGCACAGGTTTTTAAAATGGTCCTCTCGTGGGAAGATGTACATAGACCATTCAGAAACAAAGGGAAGAAATGATTATTCACCGTAGGGTCTATGGCTGGGATGCACAGGCAGCTTGGAGAGGAACCCATATTTCTGACACTTGATTCATTGAGGTCAATTATTTCATTGAGTTAAATTCTCATAGATTACCATCTCAATTCAGGTTGAAATGGATTCTATAACCACAACTCTGTTGATGTTCAATTTAATGAGGAAAGAATCGTCACAAATATTTAATAGTGTGCCCTAATACTTTTGTCATTACCTACTTTTAGATTCCAAGATAATAAATTATAACAGAGCATCTCTACCTGGGCATATTACTAGTTAGTTCGGGAGAATCTGCAACAGTTAAGTGTGACGTGAGGAATGTGTCAGCTCTAAGATCCAAACTAACTGTCTTTTGTGTGAAACAGTCCCACTTATAGCTGGGATGAATGTCTGAAAGAATGACTGTTCATGTACACATGGTATATAGAGGCAGAGGAGTTAGCAATGAGGTCTGGCAAAGTCTGCTGGTGTAATTTCAAAGCAATTTGGTCATCCTTTAGCTAATCTGTTCTCAACTTGGTTTACTCTTCAGTCTCTCTGTGGTTTTCATTTGTTCTCAGTTCAAAGCCTGCCCTTAAACTGAAATCTCATTCCCATTGAATTTTATAGAGAATTCTTCAGTTTCAGTAAAACTGTGGGTTTATTTCCTGCATTTAGCTGTACTTCAAAACATTTTGCCATGTTTGGCAAAATACAGGGAAATTAAAAATAAATGGAAACTAGACCATCTGTATGACTTACCTAGACAGTAGACATACGTGCCTCCCTCCTGAAGACAGTTAGAGAATTAAATTGACTAATTAATTTGGGCTACTAAAAGGTACCATTATGATTTTAAAAATTAGACCTATGAAGATACTGAAAAAAGATATTTCCAGCCTTGCATTTTGCTGTATTTGTGGTTTTCTTCTGACTGGAGTCAAAGATGAAGTTCTATGAAAAAATGAGAAGAGGAAAGAAATGGACGATATTATTCTATGGCAGAGAGGCACATCCAATATTGATCTTTTACATGTGTGGGAGAGAGGCGGTTCTCCAATGGCCAAGCCATTGGAAAACACCAAAAAGGGAAGGATATTGCTGACTTTACCAGGTGAAACATGTGTCCTTAGCTCTGGTGATGGAAGGACAAAAGCTTTTCAGAGAAAGGGTAGTGAGTCCAGTTCTAGCGAGTGCATTTCCATGTGACTTTATCTCAGTTATGTATTTGTCAGAAACCAACCTAACCAAAGGGAGTGAAGAACTACTGCAATCACACTTTCTTGCAGTCCAAATAAGCAGGAAGGCTAGAAAAGTATTAAAAACCAATAAATCAAAAGTTCTGTAACATTTGTAAAAACTTCAAGTGTTTTAACTGAATCAAGAACATTTGCCAGCCTGTAGTCTGATACTTAAAATCACAGAGCATCAGAAATTGTATGTATTTGTTAAGCATTTGTCTTCAAAGTTACTAAAATCTGACATTAGATTTTACTGACCCCTTAGCATCTGATGAGGAAAGTGTAGGTTACCTGAACTGGCTATATATGTATATAAGCTTCCTCTATAAAATAAATTGTCTTTGTAGTGTGAAAGACATTTTCAGCTGTCTTATGCTACTTGTTATGCATATGCAGATATTTAAAGTGTCGTGCACTAGGATATAGGTTTACTGGGAGATTTCTCTGAGAATCATTCTTGACTGTGGTAACGGGCAGGTTTAGAGGAAAAATTACTTTGAAATATAAGGCATGTTTAAGATTGAAATGGCTTCTTTTGTGGGAAGAGCTGTCTAGGAACTCCAGTGCTGGTGGTGTTTTTGAAACTACGTAGAATTCAGTAGACCCTAATAGCAGCAAATTATTTTTCAGTATGTGTCTTTTAGAGTTCTGTTACTCTCGTTTTCCTCCACTTTCTTCCTTTGATTTACAGGCTTTGTGTGTGAGATTCAGTACATTTGGGCAGATGCAAGCAGCTGGAAGTAATAGAGTTAGAGCACTTTGAAAGGCTGAATTTTCACAAGTGGTTTGGGGTTTAGATGCTGGGAGTCATTATCTCATACTTCAGAATAACATTTAGAGAACTTGCTCTCATGGCAGAGATTTGAAAGAGGTTATTCATGGGTTGTATTTCACTTCTAAAAAGTTGAATAAAATTACTTTGCATTATATTTTTAAATGAAGAAATCTGATTGAGCCATGCAGACACATTTTAGAATAATATATATTCTAATGGCTCAAATCACTACTTTTATTCCATGTATTCAGAAAAACATAAGCTCCCAGAAGCTTTGGAGAGAACCTTTTTTCTTGCCAACTATATATAGTATAGCGAGCATTTCCTTTAAACTCATGCCAACATCCCATGTAAACATGATAAAGTTAGCTATGGCAGTTTTATGGGGGAGCAAGAATTTGTGGTCTTATATTGTGCATTTTTTTGTTGCTGTGTTTCTTCCAGGGCTATCCTTTTCTGTTCCTGGAGGTTGGTTTCATTACTTGTCATACAAACAAGTTTTCCCTGTTCTATCCTGCTTCTCTGTGATTCCATGTCCTCCACTTTATGTTTGCTTTCAGTAGGGCTTTTCAATACTGCCAAAATCTTGAGGGGCACCTGTTTATAAGGTACACAGTGCATTATATACTCACATTGTGTTCTCCTCTTCTTTATGGCATGTCAGATGGAGTACTTTTTTCCTCACTAACAACGCAGGGAATAGAAACGCCATAAAGCAGAATAACAGGCCTAGGTTGTTTCAGTGGATGGATGTTTGTTGTAATTGCCATTCCAACTACAGTGCACCAGTTCTCACAACAAACTGCTTTGTAGACATGGGCAATGCGTGGCACATCTGGTGTTATCCTTAACTGTTTTGCTGTTACCTCCGTGAGTGAAATACTGAGTAACTTTTCCCACATCTGTCTACCTCTGCTCAGAAGAGAAGTTGTGGGAGAGTAGTGCCATACCAATTATACATGCTCTTTGGATACTGTTGTACACTGTCACTTTCAAGCAGGAAACATAAATGTGTGTGACCTATAGAGGCACATGGGAACGTGTACTGCATCCTTGCCTTCTGCAGAGCACAGAGAGCCCATTCATCCGTCAAGCTTTTGTTTCTATACATCTTTAAAAGGCTTAATACTAAACTCCTATAATAAAACTTTGGAATAAGAGACCATTAAAACAGTTTCAGCTTCTCCTCTCCCTGAATGAACCAGAAATGACAGATTTGGCCGGCGTTAGAATGGGCATGTCTCAGTATAAATGAATATCAGGTTTTTAAGAATATGATCATCCAAAGGAACGTCTGCAGGGAGCTGGAAGCTAGCAGGTCTTCCGTGCTGGATTTACAGAACAAACAATAAAATACCATTGGAGACAAAACTGAAAAGACTCTGGGATAAGGCTGTAGGGGATACAGCCAAGACTGGGATTTTTCAAAGGAAAAGGTGAAATATCATATGCTCCATCTTCTTTTAGTAAAAATATGTGTGGTTTTAGTTGAGCTGTAGCTGTGTAGGTGTTCATATTTGTAGTTGTAGTGGCAGTGTGTGCTCAGGACCAGTTTTTTCCCCTCTTGCCTGAAAAGGTAAGATATCCAGGCAGGCTTTATTATCTAGCTCTGTTGTGATCTGTTTTGAACTAATATTTTAGGGCTTTTGAAGTGCACTAGGCTTCCCGTGGGTCTGAAAAGGTGGTTTTAGAAAGACTATAACCTTTATGCTGCCTTTGTTTAAATAGAGAAAACGTAGTTACTCATACTGTTACTGGAATATCTACTGCATGGTTGTGATTTTAAACCCACTTTTAACAGAAGTCGCATTTAAAAGATATCACTTCCATGTGGTTTCAGAACGATACCAGGATAAATCTTTTACTTCTCTATATAGACTCAATATTCTCTGGGGTAATTCCTAGCAAAATTTGGTGATGATTTCTATAGTTGATATATTCTACCTAGGGAAATAAAAAATGTGAAGTAAAAGTTGGAATCAGCAGCTGAAATGGTCTCATTTCCTGCCAGACAATTTGCCTTTGGTTTGTATTGAAGTTGATGTCAGTCTGGAAGAAAATAATGCTCTGGTTTTACATTGCAGTTCTTTAAAAATAATTACCCTTATCTTCTGTTCTGTTCAACTCTACTACTCCCAGTTTAAAAGAAATTGAGGTCAAAAGGCCCATAAATAACCGTCTGGTCAGTAACAATGCAGAGGAGTGATAGTATTGGTATTTCCTACAAAATTTCAGGTGTCAGCTGTCACTTGACGTTTGCCTACTCTACTCACACAAACAAGTTCATCAGGAATGTTCTGATTTCCAGAACATTTTTATGTTTGCATTTGGACCATGAAAGGAGAAATACATTCCCCTTTTAAAAGGGGAAAAACAATATACATATAAAAAAATCTTTTTCCACTTAATGCTTTTGCTCCAGAAAATACTTGTTAGATTTGTTTTCTGCATCCCCATTTACAAGTCACAAAAGGTCTAGCTGACAATGAAATATTCTGTGCCAGATGTTGTTTCTCTTTGGTGCTTCGTAATACCACGTTGAAAGAAAAATAAGCCCAAGTTGCTCAAGTAACAGATGTTTCTACCCATACCCACGGTCCATTTACCAGTGTTACATAAGGCATTTTTTCTGTTCGAAGGACCAGTCATTCTGAATGTTCCATGATTCCAAATTCTTAGCATCAGAAAGAAATGTTCATAACAAAGCTTTTTACTTACAGACTGTGAAATCCTTTCTTGAAAGAACGAATGACTCATTTCACTGCTGAGCTTACAAATGCTGCATAAATGACATTATTGGGATTGATGCAATGCTGCCCAGCAGATTGTTTCCCACTTGTGGGGAAGTACATGGGAACAAGTTCATTCTGGGTCCTGGGGAGGCAGTGAAATGCTAGGTAGTGCAAAGACTCGAGTGCAGGTTGTGGCATGCAGTGTATGCTAGAAAGACGTGGTCAAGTTTTGGTGGCCTCAAGATGTGATTACAGATGAGGAACATTTCCATGGATGAGTCATCACCACTTTGACAGTCGGCACATTCAGTTAAGTCACCTCGAGGTCTCAGTGTAGAGTGGTTTTATGCAGAGAGGTGTTGGCCTTTAGAAATGCTTTCTCCCTGATAATAAAATGGCATTCAGGGGAGGTACTGCTGTTTGCATGCTCAGTTCATCCATCTAAAGTGAGTATCCATTATTGGCTAGTGATAAAGGCAATTAATTGCATCCCAACTAGACCTTTGTCTTGCTCCAGTGTAACTGCTCTCGTGTTGGATTTGTGAGTTTATTTGCAAAGACTTCAGTGCAGGATGATGCCAAAATGGGTGAAGTCAAAAGTTCAGAATTCTGCATTGTTTTTATCAGTCTTATTTTTAGATATAAAAAAGAGCATATGTACAGATACAAATATATATATATATAGTCTTTTTTTACATAAAAGGTCCTATCTTAGGGCACTCTGAAACAGCAGCTGTCAGTTTGTACTGAAGGCTGACCCTGCTCTGAGCAAGATATGGACACCTACCTGGTCAATACAGGTTAAGAGGCCAAAGTTGCCCCAAAGGGTAGCAATCACACCGTTCACTGGAGTGCTGTTGGGTGCAGAAGCTGTGTGCTGTAGGCCAGGCTAAGATAGGCTATGGGCCATGTAAATGGAGGACATAAATTCTGCTGCTTGCTTTAATCTGTTTCCAAAAAAAGAGATAGATCATGAACAAGGACAGATCGTCAATTAGGTTGTAAGAACAAGAGATTCTTGAGAAGGGCATTGGTATATTTTATAAATATAAAGTGCTACCACATGTCTATCCTATTTTATACACACTTAAATCAGAATTCAGAACTGTTCCAATAAAGTATTTCTAAAATCTAGGGTTTTGACCAAATCACTTCTACCCAAATTTAGATGATGTTGCTCAATACAAGGATATCTTAAAACTCTGTGGGTGAAACAAACTACCTGAACTCTAAATGCTATCAGCACCAATAATCAATCCCAGCGGACATTGACATATAGAACTGGAGATAGGCTCATTAGAAGTTAAGCTCAGCTACTGCCAATTAGTAAGTGCTGATTTAAAGCTGATCTTTAAGACTCGGTGATCTTAAAGGTCTTTTCCAACATAGTTGATTCTATGATTTGCATAGGCAACTTGATTGTGTAGCATTTTTAGAGACTGCAGTAGGAAGCAACCAGAAAACCTTATTGCATTGTTGGAGGGATTCAGCTGATCTGAAGTCAAAGTGTCTTTGGTGTATGTAGATGACACTACATTCATAAATGTTTGCAACTTCTTCATATCATAGTTTTACTACATTTAACTTTGAGGCAGGATATAATTTTTTTGCTGAGAATTGGATATTTAGGAAGATTTCAATCTTCCAGCCTACTAGAGGGAATGTGTTTGAGATGTCATGAAATAGAACTTTTATGGGTATTGCTTACCGGGAGGAGAACAGTGTGGCATGCAATTCCCTAGAAATATGCATCATCTACAGTTCAAGTTTCTCCAAGTTACCTAAATCCCTAAATCCTGTGGCTTTGAAAATAACTAGTGATATAGCTTATAGGGTTGAGAGACAGCAAAATGGCTCAATTTCAAGAAAATACATATTTCTGCAATGAGTGTCAGTATATTCCCTTTCTTTAAGGGCACTGGCACATTAACCATTAGAAGACAACATGTTGCTCAGTGGTAGACAAGCAGAAAATCATTGTGGTGTCATCCTGCTTCATTACCTGAGCACAAAGCTACAGGAGAAAAGTACATGGTGCTTCTATGCAATTACTAGACTTTTTTTTTTTTGCTTCTGTTTCTGGCATTTTGAGTGGAATTGTGTCACTTAAAAGCTACAGAATATAGGACTGAATATCACGAGGTAAAATATTAGAAGTCTATACTTTTTAATACTGTTAGAAGTATTAGAAATTTAGATGTGACTGCAAATTTGGTATTGCTTATTCTGTTTCCCAACACTAAATTCCTCTCACTGTCTGCTTCTATCCTGTTGTTCAATCAAGTATAAAATTACAAGTTTTCATACTGGGGTATGTCATGTTGTTTAGGTTGGTTCCTTTTCTGCTTTTTCTACATTGCCTGTTTTCCTCAGCAACACGTTGTTTCACAGAACACCTCAGGTTGATGAGAACAGTCAGAAGTTAAGCAAAATAGTTACGTTTCTGGAGAGCCTTACTTTTGTTGTAGCAAAGAACTGGTCATTGAAGTTTCCAGTGTTATATTAAAACTTACAAAGAGACATTTCAGATTTTATCATAGAATCATAGAATGATTTGGGTTGGAAAGGACCTTAAGATCATCTAGTTCCAACCCCCCTGCCATGAGCAGGGACACCACACACTAAACTATGTCACCCAACGCTCTGTCCAACCTGGCCTTGAACACTGCCAGGGATGGAGCATTCACAACTTCCTTGGGCAACCCATTCCAGTGCCTCACCACCCTCACTGTAAAGAACTTCTTCCTTATATCTAACCTAAAGTTCCCTTGTTTAAGTTTAAACCCGTTACCCCTTGTCCTACCACTAGAGTCCCTAATGAAGAGTCCCTCCCCAGCATCCTTGTAGGCCCCCTTCAGATACTGGAAGGCTGCTCTGAGGTCTCCACGCAGCTTCTCTTCTCCAGGCTGAACA
The DNA here is from genome assembly GCF_000696875.1 of Nestor notabilis. Lineage (NCBI taxonomy): Eukaryota > Metazoa > Chordata > Aves > Psittaciformes > Psittacidae > Nestor > Nestor notabilis. Next base: position 71,313 of record NW_009936763.1, read on the forward strand.
GCCCCAACTTTCTCAGCCTATCTTCTACGGGAGGTGCTTAATTTTCTTAATTAAAACTTCAGTGGGAATTGTTGCATTTATCAGGTCGTTCAGAAAGTATTTTTTTGTTCTATTAATCACAGCCAAAGATTAGCTTCAGCTTTGAACACTAACATTTTGGTTTACATGGTGTGTTTAGTCTTAGACATGCAAGGGAAATACTAAAAGCTTTGAGGCTGTAGACTCGACCACTTTATCTTGAGTGCAGGCAGTAATTAGAGAAAATGGTGATACTGTTGGATGGCAAATTTTCTGAAGTGAACAATCTGCTGGAGAGTTAGCACATGCTTTTTTCTGCTCTTCTGTGTTTCGCTCCGGCACAGGTTTGACAGAGGTCAGTGGTGAAGTAGGTAGCAAATCTGATAACTCTCTTTGCTGTGAAACGTGGTGGTATTGTTAGAAGGTTTGGGCAGAGGATTTCAGGATCTGGGTCCATTGGTTTGGCCTTTCTGAGCAGTGACATTTTGAAGGTATTTAGGAAAAGGAGGGAAAAAAGCAAGGTGAAGACAGCCAGCAGAGTTTGGTTTAGTTTTCACTGAATTTGTCATCGGTTAAACTTTTCAATTTGCAGCATCACTCTAAAAGGACTTTGGTGTTTTTTATGTAGTTTTTAATCTCTGAAGAGTTACATAAAACTTCTTTTTGAGCATTGTGTTTTTTGCTCTCTTTGCTTGCATCATGAGCTCAGCCTGGCTCCAGTGGCAGCCTTGGAGAACATCCGTGCATATTTATGGACTCTGAAGCTTGAAAACATCAGATCGCTGGGTTGCGGTGAGGTTCTGGCCAAGTCAGTGCACCACTGTTCATTCCAAATGCTAGGCAAAGTGATAACATCCCATTTCCATTATGATTCAAATAAAAGAGACATAGAAAGCTTTTTCTTATTTTTTTTCTTCTTTTTTTTTGAAGTCCCCATTAAACTAAAATATGGAGACTATAAGAACTGTGCAGCAGCGGATTCCACGTCTCCTGTGAACTGTGGAAACTCATGTTGAAATGAACTGTTAGAACAAAAGTCGGAGCCAGTCATTTTTCCCTTCTAGAGGCCAAAAATGTACTTGATACAGGGGGAAACGAGGATGGAGCCTAAGGGAGTGTCACTGTTCAGTGAGCCGTCAGTGCCTGCGGAGTCTTAGCAGGGCCTGTTGGCACAGGACAAGGGGTGATGGTTTTAAACTAAAAGAGGGGAGATTCAGGCTGAACATGAAGAATAAATTCTTTACAATGAGGCTGGTAAAACCCTGGCACAGGTTGCCCAGAGAGGTGGTGGATGCACCAGCGCTGGAGACATTCAAGGCCAGGCTGGATGTGGTTCTGGGCAACCTGGTCTAGTTGAAGGGATCCCTGCTCATTGCAGGGGAGTTGGACTAGATGAGCTTTGAAGGTCCCTTCCAACAAAACTATTCTATGATTCTATGAGTCTGTGGTATGGGGAGGGACTGAATTTCCCCAGGAATGTTCCCAATTACTGCAGGCACTCCCTAATCCGGGGAGGAGCTAAAAGAAACTGGCCCTCCAGGACCAAGGTTTGGGAGCATGAAAAAGGCCAAGTATCAATTGGAAAACTAAGTGCACAGAAAGACTTCTGAGAGAATGAAGATGTTTGAACACCACCAAGCTGACAGCTATTCATCCTTCCGTGAAAGGTAGAGGAGGCTTTGCTGAGGCATAAAAGTGGGTAGGGAGCACCTCTCTCAAAGGAAATATCTAGTGAGGCACCAAGGGGTTGAAAGGATGGATCCCCTCAAGCATGAATTCTGGGAACTGCCCTTTGCTGCCTTATTAAAATCTTCATTAAAAGTGTCTCACACCCGGCAGGGAATGGCTAACTGGGGATTGCTCTTAAGGAGGTGGAGAAAGTCTTGGTTTGTGTGGATGCAAATAGGAAGCATTGTGGGGCTCATGCACTGCAGCCACTAGCCCCCATCTGCTGCCTTCAACCTAGGCTGCCCACAAGAGCCTTGCAGTGCTCTCATCTCCCAGGACAAGATTGTCCCTGGTTGGAATCTAATCCCTTACAGGGTAAACCTTCACTAAATCCATTGATACGTATTTTTTTCAACCAATGATTTTCATTATTTCAGGTTTCTTATATTTTAGTTCTGTCCAGAAATGAGCTGTGGCATGCCAAGGCTTACCTGGGTTTAGCCATAGTTATTCTGGTAAGTCACAGATGTGTTTCTTTGAGATGCTGCTTTTTAAGACTGGGAAAGTTTCACTTTTAACCAGTAATTTTAAAATTCAATATTGGTTGGTATATTCTCGGTTAATTGCTTATAGTTCTTTAAAAAACACCCACACCAAAACCTCGTGTTTGTGAAACGATATAGATACTGAAAATACTCCTTTTTAAGGGGTATAATATGAATAGAGGACTTGAATTAGAAAAGCAGTGTTTCCAGGCAATTAAATACTAACTTCAGACTTGGTAACAAAGCAAAACCAGTTAATGAATGTACTGTGTACATGCCAACATTGTAAATGTTAGCCTTAATAAGGTGCGAGGCAATTGTAACTCAGCAACTGTAATATTTAAAAGGGAACGAGTTCCTGGCACATAATAATTTATAAAGACCTGTCCTTCTGTTTCCTGGGGTATACGTCAGTGTCACCTCAGTGACAGTTAAAGGGCAGGGTAGCAAAGTGAAAAATGACAGCTTGGTCCTCAAAGTGAAAAAGTGTTTGGCATGTGTAGCCAAGAAACAGCGTGATGGGACATTGCAAAAGCCCAACCTCAGCAAAATGAATGGCAGAATTGGCATTGACCTTACCAGGTACCAGGACGTCATTCGTGAGCCGTTGTCTGCTTTGATTCTGTTCTTTAAGGAGTAAAATTGGTTGAAATGCTTCTCCTGTTTCCTATGTCTGTTACCTGCTCACAGGGCTCTGTAAAGTACGATTTGTTACAGCATATGGATCAAATAGAGTTTCGAAGGTTGAAGTATCATCACTTTTGTTGTCCTGAACTTACCTAGGTGGTGAACAAGGGGCGTTTTTCTTCTGATGCAGGAATCTGCATAATCAATTAACTGCTACTTTTTGCATTTTTACATTCTATTTATCATATGGGAGAGCAATATTTTGCTCTCTTCCTCTTTCCAATGGGCTTGAGAAGAGTCTGGGATCACAGTGAACATCAGTCCATTTCTAACACTTTGGCTGCTTTTAGTTTTTCAAGCTGGACACTGGTCAGCTCTATCTAAAGGCTTTCCATCTTTGGGAAAATGGTTTTGCACTCTTCACAGCAGTTATCAGTTATATCAGTCCTGATGTTTCGCTCTGCTAGGTATAAAATATGACCTGAAATACTGCTCTCTCCTGGTTCACTGTAAACAGTGTATTTTAGAGCTGTCGAGCCCATGTATTATGCTCCCATCCATGCTCTTTTATTTATCTTTATGACAAACCTTTTAAGTTCTAGGTAATAAATCAGGAATGCAGCAACTAGTTTTGAAAAGTACAAATCCTGGCAATTTTATTGGTTCCATAATTTACCCAATCTTTAGGTTAATGCCAACAAAACTGCCTAACTCTGGGTGTTTCCTAAGTCAGCTGATGCATCCCAAATTTAATTCTGTCTTAAAAAGATTGGGGTAAAATAACCTAAATGTCAAAGCTCTGCTTAAGATTTCTGTAACTGAACTATTAATTTTTCTGTAGCTTTTAGAGTACAGTATCTGAACCATATTTCTATAACTGAACTATTAATTTGTCTGTAGCTTTTAGAGTACAGTATCTGAACCATCCCCAGAGTGGATTTAAGCTGAAAGAGGGTACATTTAGATTAGATATTAGGAAGAAATTCTTCCCTGTGAGGGTGCTGAGGCGCTGGCACAGGGTGCCCAGAGAAGCTGTGGCTGCCCCATCCCTGGCAGTGGTCAAGGTCAGACTGGACAGGGGTTGGAGCAACCAAAAAAAAATTGGAGCAACCTGCTCTAGTGGAAGGTGTCCCTGCCCATGGCAGGGGGTTAGAACTGGATGAGCTTCAAGATTCCCAACCCAAACTGTTCTATGATTCTATGTTAAGTGAGTTTTTAATATATATGTTTAAAACATCAGAGGCTTCACAAATGATTTAAACTGAGTTAGGAGAAATGATCGCTGAACAGGTGCTTTAATAACTGACTGTAAAGCCTGTAGTTTAAAGTACACCTTCTGTTATCTGCTGCATTGACCTTCAGGGCACATTGCAAAGGCTCATTTCTTTTCAGGGCCACCAGTGGTAAGTAGATGTCTGGAAGAGAAGGACATGTCTTTTGTCTGTCCCTGTACATGGTAGGTGCTTTCTCAGAAACACTTCAGCACTGCTTAGCTTTATGCATGCTGTTAGTCACAAGACCTGAGTTTGAGCACATTCTCTAGGGTTCCTTGAAAGAGCATGTGAATTGTTGGTGCAGTTTATATGCCTGCTTTTATATGGTTATGATGCCTATGTGTAAGTGCTGGAATAAAATCAATTAAAGAGCTAACCTTTCATTTCTTGACACATTGCTTTGTAGTAAACTTGAGGAAAACTATCGTTTTCTAGGACTTCAAAGCTGTTGAAAGAAAGATCAGCCATCAAATAAGTGTGAAGATACAGAAATACTCGGTAAAATACAGGCTTTTCTGATTTTTTAAAGCAACATGCAAAGAAACTATTGTAGGCAAGTCAATTTGTGCTCTATGGTGGCAATATTTTCAGTGACTGGGCTCAGCTGTCTGTAAGTTAAAAATCTGATGTCTATAAAGATACACAGATCTCTTGTGTTTGAATGAAAATTAACCCAGGGCTCAATTTTCTGTCCATCTTCGATCGGGCATGAGCTGGAAAGGACCCAATGTGTCCCTTGGCTTTGTAAGTCAGGAGTCAGTCTGTGATGTGCTTGATCAAGCAGATACAAGGTCAGCTGGAGGTGTCAAACCCTGGGGAGCACATAGTGCGTGTAGGTGAAGATCAGTGACAGACACAGTTGGATGTTCATGACTATAACCATTGCAAGCCAGAAAGATGGCAAGATGACGACTCACTAAAAGGGCACATACTTTCTCTTTTGTTTCTGAGATGGTCTCCATAGTGGCAAAGGCTCCCACTGTCACTGCCCTTGCCTGTTGCTGTTTTTCCAGCCCTAGCAGGGGAGGGAAAAGCGGCCCAAAGTTAGGTAGCTCCAAAGTTAGGAGACCTACAAATAGATGTGTATCCAAACTGTCCTGGCACAGGCTGCTTAATCTTGCAGCTGCTTCCCTAGATGAGGTGGTAAATTTGCTGCCCAAGATGCACATCCCTCAGGGCCAGAGTTATCTGCTGAAATTCTGGGCTCTTCCAACAGTCTCAACTTCTGCCAACCTATAAGTGCACCTGGGTATGGGAAGAATGGTGAAAAGCAAGTCAGCAACACTGTCAAGTTTTGCATCATTAACCACCCAAAATCGTGAGAGGAGAGCTGAGACTAAGACAGTTGCCAGATGCCCTCGGGATTGGAATCTCACTTGAAAGACTTACGCTGATTTATCACTTACTAATTTTCCAGCTTTTTCCTGATGTTTCTTCCTTTCCCACCTACCAGCAAAATTCTCTGTGTTTTAAACCCTGCAATTCAGTAAAGCAACCCTACAATTCAGTGAAGTACTATTATACTACCTGTAAAGATTGCTCAAGGGAAGTTACCAACTTTTCCCACATTTCTGGGTGGGGACTTGGGTGGTGGCATTTGACCTTTAAGGAGGAATCCGTGGATAGTTGAAAATGGCTTTTGTTGCTAGTGACTGCACCTGGACCAACCAGAGAGAATGATAATTAATGGTTGTTGTACACTTGTGTACAGTAAATCACCATCATACCATGCTTCTTACCTGCATTTTTATTCACAAGCAAACAACGCACTATTATTTTCAGTGAAGTTCCAAAACCCATAGGAACAGAGGTTGCCACCCAGGCCAAACCAGTAGTCCAGCATATCTCACTTTCATCCCTGACAGCTGCAGGACCTGAAACTAAAGATTGTTTCTCTTTCTGAGCACAGAGACATCAGTGCAAACTAATGACTCCATCCCAAATTTTGGCTAATATTCAGTGTTTCTCAGTGCTGCTTTCCTGCAGGTGGTGTAGCGAGGACCTGGTTTCCTCTCAGTGGCAATGACAAGATTTTTGTGTGCCACATCAGTTTAACAACAAGATTGCTGTGAATTTTTGTCCTGATGAAATAAATAAAATGGCTGATTGGACAGAGAGCTGCAACTAGTATTACTGAGTCAACAGTTTCATCCTGAGAACTCATTGCAGCCATCGTCTGCCTTTGCATTTTAACACTGCAACAAGAACTTTGTTTTTAAGTAGCTTTAATGACCCTGAGGCACTTTGAGGTCATTCACAAACTGCTCTTCTGTCTTTCAGCTTTTGAAAACAAAATTGCTTCAGGGCATTTTTGAGAGTTGTAATCCTAATTCCTCTTGCTGCAGTTGAGTCAAATATATTGTCTTGACATTCAGTCAAGATGAATTGCAGAAGCAGGGATGTTAGCGACTTGGGAGTGTTTAAGTATCAAAGTTTTAATGGATTTTCTTCATTTCACAGATTTAATCACCACGTAGTAGGCATGTCATTGATTTTTAAGTGTATTTCATTATTGACTCCGATTGGGAGTTCATTTTAAAAATCAATGGCATGATGTGGTCGTGTGTCTTTCTACTGTTTGCTGCAATTTGTGCAAGGCTGCAGATTGGTCATTGGGTTGTCTTAATTCGATGGAGTGGTCATGGATACAGTTTGTATGGAAAACACTTTGCTGCCTAAAGTTGAGTCATAATTTTTGAGTAGCTGAAAGAGAGAAAAGGTGTAGCTGGAGGTGAATTTACTGAAGTGCCTGTTGATAGACCTGGCAGATTGAGAGAAGTGGAAGGGCTTTGCCACTGCTGCCATTTAGCTTGACAGGAGGGTGTTTGTGAAATGGGTGCAGAGTTCATCCTTTACCCTCGGCAATCTGCGGTTAACTTGGGTGCACAAAAGGTCAGTCGGACCTGACTGCAATTTCGGGATCTCAGCCGAAGCCCTTTTGATCTCATTTCACCATCACTTATCATTCTCTCTGGAGCTGCACTATTTGTATTTTTCCCTGATTTCCCCATACATGAGTGTCTGCCACCATTTCTGACACCCGCAGAGATTTGAGGGATGGAGGAAAAAACCCAAGCCACTGAGTTTACTTACTCAAATGCTTTCCATTCTGGCTAGTAAATTGAGAGAACAAAGCAGAATGTATTTTTTGTGTATCCATAGCTTTGTTTGGGCCTATGAAATATAGAAAATAGAGATTTATGGCACTGAAGTGTTGAGCAAATGTTGATAAAATCATTTTGGGTAGTGGACGGTTTGGTACAAAATAGCCAAGTGAAGGAGTTCAATGATGGACGATTAGAAGCAGATTGAGACATTTATCCTTAAGGCAGGAAGCGGGAATGAATGGATATAAGAAATGGTGTGGAGGATTAACTGCAGTTTGAAGAAAGGGGGGAGAGGGAAAGTAACTGACAAGATTGCAGCGATGATTTTGTATTACAAAAATAATGTTTCCAACCAGTGTTTCCCAGCCTGAGGTTTCCAGGGTATAATGACTGGAAATTACACCTTTACCTTTTTTATAATAAAGATGAGTGAATACAGATAAGTACAATATAACCAGAAAATCATCTAGAATTGATACAATGATTTTTTATATATATAGGCATGTAAATATGCTCATTTCTGTATGGAGGAGATTCAGAAACCGTGAAAATTAAGAAAATCTCATTCTGCATAATTCATGCAGACTGCTTAATGACAGAGAGGATGTTGTGGGGTTTGTGGATTTGACATATTAGCAAAGCAAAGTGTGTTATTTTAGCAGCTTGGCATTCCCAACAGATACCTCACAGCCTGGTTTTGGGAGCACCATCATATTTAGTTGCATCACGTACAGCATAAAACTTTGGGATTCATAAAAATATATTGACTATATCTTCTGTATTCATACGGGACAAGATTGAAGAACATACAGATATAGATATATAGTGTTGCTAGTAGCAACACAGGAAAAGGAGTTGTCTCACCTCGTCCACCTGTCCATAAGATGTCTGCTTTACCTGTAACAGATTTGTACAAAGCTGCAAGTGCCTGTCTGACATTTCCCGTTTGCAGTCCAAGGACTGACGCCTCATTAATTCCTCCTGGGACTTCCTTGTCCATGGAAGTTCTGAGTTACTGTAAACAATATGCTGAAGAATGCGCTCATCATATTTTGCTGTCAGAAGCCTTTGCTGTGCGTGTTTGTGTTCCAGTGGTGTGTCGTGGAGGGGTTACCGGCACTCGGATCTAATGGTGGTTTTCAGAAGAGATTATTGTTTTATAATAAGCACATCTAAAATGAAAGGTATTAAATTTTGCAAACTCCGTCGTTGCCAACTGTTCTAAATCCTAGTGCTAATTCACATTATTCATCTTATTTAAAGCCATAAATCAGAGCTTTCTTATTATCATCTTGATCTATTACTCACTCACTGCATCTTTCCTTCTAAAATGACCAGTGGAGACCACAGTTAGTGCTTTTTGGAGTGTAATACTAAAACATGTCATTAATGAACAGTTCATCCCCGGTATTTTAAGTGAAAACTTGTATAATATTTATAAGCCGGTGGCTTTGCGTGCCTTGAAAACTAGTACTGAATGTATTTGAACACCATGGATAAATATTAGTTGGAATGCCAAGAAGAAATGAATGGTTTTCCTCATGATTTTTCAGGCGGGAGTGATGCTGCAGCACAGATACTTAATCTCCTTTTAGCATTTACCATAAAGTGCAGAGCTTCTTGGAGAGTAATTTTGTATTGTAATTGTTGACAATAGACTTAAGTTGTTTTAGTGCATACATAACTTGGGAATGAATTGTTCAAATGGTTTGGGGGAGGATGCTACCTAGGATTTAAGAATTAATAACATCTGGAATCCCCGTTTCACAACTTTTATTGCAAGACTTAAATATTATGGGTGCCTTTAGATAGGGTATACACAGAAAAGAGCATGAAATGAGTAAGTCATCAGTCACTGGGAATATAAATATGAATAGCCCCCTGTGAGGGACTTTTATTTGCCTGAAAGCTGTTTTATTCTAATGGACTTTTCTGCTTGAGGGTGTAAAGAGGGTAGGATTGGGAATGTAGATTGCTGGCAGCTCTCTGCAGCGCCGTGGTGTGGACCTGCTGGCCTAGGTGCTTTCTTTAGCAGGTGGGGAGTTTTGTGGGGTGGTTGCGCACAAGGACCTGCCCCGAGCTCTCCAGTGGATGCCTCTGAGTTCTGCAAGGGAATATCCTATCTGGGTACAGGTTGCTGAAAGAGTCTTCGGGTGCCTGCATCCAGCTATTGTGAATACTCAACTCCTGAGATTCTATTACCTGTGTAGATTCAGGTATTCCCAGTGTTTGACCTGTTCTCAAACACATTAAGCTACACCTGTGCGTGATCCTCGCTGTGGAGACAGAAAATAGCCGTACTTGAGATTGGTGTGAAATAGCATGTTGTAAACTACTGTCCTGACTCCTCTTCCACTTGGTTTCCTGGAGAGAGCCCTCCTAATTTAAAACGCCTAGAAACTGGACAGTGACATCCTATACTTACTGCTGCAATGATACTATGCATGAGTTGTACTGGTATTTAAAAATAACTTTGTAACTAATAATTTAAGCAATATTTTTGTTAGGTGTGCAAATGGAGTAAACTGTTGGCAGCCTTTTTCATTTGTGTAGTATAACACAGCCTGATGAAAGCCCCTTTCTCAGGTGCAGCAATGTTGGAAAGAGGCTTGCCAAGAGCTGTGTCCAAAGAATTAGCAGGTTTCCTAGTGGGAAAAGATGTATGTATATATACTCGAGAATTCAGGTGGCTCTCAGGAACCATTACCTTGCCTGGTTACCCAAGCTTTTGGTTTTGAACACGGGCCAGACTGTACTAGCTGAAAGTAATGTGATGATGGTGTTAGAAATGAGGAAAGCCGCTAAAGGAGAGGAGGGAGGCTGCTTCTCCCCAGTGGAAGCAATGAAGTTTGGGGATAGTGTTAGACATGTGCATCTCTGAGGGCTATGAAAATGTGCAGCAATTGCTCCATTTGTGTATGTAGCAGGTCTTTTTCTATTTTGCACGTGTAACCTCTTCAGGGCTTTCTGGCTCCAAAGGAACCATTACCTCTCATCTAAATGCTAGCACCAGTATTATGTCTGAACTTTCTGTGGGTCAGAAGTCTTCTCTTGGGTCTTTCCACGTCAGTTGCAATTTGGCCTTGCTTTAGTCTGCTCCAAGTGGATTATATATGGGGTACGCACATAACGTGGTCTTGATGAACCAGCCCTCTCCCTTTATATTTTTGGCCTGTGCCCGTCAAGCATCCTTCTGCAGACCTGATACTCATTTGATATATCCCTGTCCCTGATGACCATAATACCAGAAGGAAACATTTCACTTTAAGTTGTTTATAGACACAAAGCTAAAAAGCTGAAGTGGATTCTCAACCCTTTCTCTGGAAAGCAATCTGTAGAATGGCATGATGATTTTGAGAAACTCAGTCATCTCTATGGGTATCAGTAATACAAAACCCACATTTAATAAGTTTTTCAGGAGCCAATTTATTACCTTATCATTGTTCCTAGTGGTAGCTTACTGTAATGGACTGAGCATATAAAACACCCCTGGGAACTCCTGTGATTAAATTGAATTTCTGATAATGATTTGCACTGTGAACTTAAGAGAATCCTTTAAAGCCCACCTGTGAACCTTTACTTCCATACTGGAGCAGCGACTCCACAGAATTAGTACCGAAACAATGTGATAACTCTGGTGAGTGAATACTTACAGCCTGGACCTTGATCTGTCTCTGCTTGCTTCTATAAAAAGAAATGGGATACTTACCTGTCTCACAAATTATATTGAGGATTGGCTGCTTGATGTTTAAGATCTGGTAAAACACCATTTTTCATGGAGGAAGAACAAGGGAAGAGGCTAATTAGAATAGCTGGGTTTTTTTGAAAGAGAAAGTAAGAGTGTATCTTCTCTGTCATTCCTGGGTTTGTGGTTTGCTACTTTTGTGTTTTCTTCTTTGGCCAGTTTATCTAATGGAAGCTTATATTTAGAATTAAGTGTGCATTTTTTCAAATTCACCAGCCAAATACATAAAAATCCAAAGGCAGTGGGATGAAGCACACATGTTTTCTGGCCTGGTGCCCTGCTAATTGTGAGTAACAGAGAATGACACGCTGAAGACAGGTAGCTGTGTGAGGTGGAATCCGCTTTGTACCTGGAAGGGACAACTGCAGGCAGTGAAGTCTGATTTGCACGCTATTTTCTTTTTTCCTTTTTGTTCTTGGCATAACTTATGCATCTGATACTGCAAATGTGATCCAGAGCGTTTTATAAACAAACCCTAGAGGCTGCATGTATGCTAAAATAGCACTTTATGTTTTGTTTACATCCCTTGCAGAAGATCGGTATGATATAAATTACTGGTTGAGGGATCCTATTTCTGTACTTGCTTTAGGCACATCCTCGTTTTAGCTTCCTAGTTCTGGAATCTTAAAGAAGCCTTAGAAAGTTTTGAGGAGAAATAACCATTGCTTTATATTGCTGCCTTTTACCCAAGCAGGCGCAGTTAACTCTCACCTGTAGGAGATGGGCTGGGAGCTCTACACAGGGTTTGATGGCTGAACTTGTGGCTCAAGTGGAAAAAAATCAAGCATCCAGGTTTTGGATGGGGCTTTCAGCAACCTGGTCTAGTGGAAGGTGTCTCTGCCCATGGCAGGGGGTTGGAACTGGATGATCTTTAAGGCCCCTTCCAACCCAAACCATTCTATGATGTAGTCTGAACAGGCAGGAAAAAGGGCAGCTCTGGATGTTGTTTCACATAAGTGATCTGCTCTAAAGGAGCCCCATTAAAGTGCTTTCATGTGTTGTATGGTTGTATCCCACTGTAGTTTCATCAGAGGAAATGGTAGGTAGGTGCACAAACACTTTTACACAGTTATTAAAGGCTTATACATGCCACAATGCAATGAAATCTAGTTCAACTGAAAAGAAAATTGAAGAACTGGGATTCTTCCTGAGTCTGTTAGAACTGTTCTTAAAGCCAGCTTCAAGCTGATCTGACTAACAAAGTTGTTACTGGGTAATATGCATATTGAAGCAGCTGGCAATTCAGAAATTCCATGCTTCCTGCCCGTCCTCTGGGATTTCTCTGATCGTCTGTGAATTCTTCAGGAGGACGGTCAGTATTCCCCGGGACTCTCTGGAATGATTTCATCAGGCTCCATTGACAATTCTTTTACCTAAATATGTTTAAATTTGCTCTTTCTCCATTTTTTCATCCCTTGTCTTTGTTGTTGAAATTAATTATGTCAAAGGTTTCGTCACAATGGAGTGTTTTTGTGAAGAGTGAAGCTAAAAGGCGTCAAATGCATCAGTTGTCTCCGTTTGTCCATTACTTTAGTATTTGTAAGTGAAGGACCTTTCATTTCTTTCATTTTTATTGTTTTTAACGTATTTACAGGCTCTTTTCTTACTGCATCTTTTCTTGCAGCATTTTATATCCTCACACCAGAATGTTTTAAGATCACTGTCAGGCTTATAACCCATTAGTTCAGTAACTGTAACCACACAGTAACTGTTGTTTATTTATGCATAATAGGAAAATCTGAAATAGATATGTAGAAGATGCTCTCTACCTCTCTGTTATTTGTTGGCTTGGTATTTTTTCTGGCCTACAAGTATACTAGAAAACAAATGCACACAAAATAAGAAGGGAAATATGTTTCTAAACTTGCTCTTTAGGCAATATTACTCTGCTCGGATCAAGCTCTGCATGTTTTGAGGGCGGTCATCACCTGTTCTCATACATACACCCTGAGGACCTACAGCATAACTATGTGTTTCTCTCTGTGGAGTTTCAGGTGTTTATACCTCTGGGCCATCGTTTCCATCCTTGCTTTGGGTTCATCAGCTCTTCAGTTTGCCAATTTGCTACTTGTTACAGGAAAATAATCACTGTGTTATTTAGGAAAGGGATTTTGGGTTTGGTTTTTCTCGTCTCCCCTTTGTTTTTCTCTGTGGAAGGGGAAACATTTGGCCTGTTGTCAGAAAGTGACATTAGAAAAGTCCTTAGAAAGTAGTAAGAGAAGTGCATATGGCAAGAACTATATATATTGTGGACATTCCAGAATGTCTGTTCTGAAATCCAGACAGTCAGGCTGTGTGGGTGGTCAGAGATGAAAGGATGATCCAATAGCAGAGAGAGGATAAAAGATAAGTGTAAATGACAGTTGGGTCTTTAACGATATTTAAAGTGGAAATCGTGTGTTGAGTGTAGGAGAGGGCAGATCCAAACAGGGGTGAACAGGTGAAGCTGCACCAGCTTTCCTGGCGTTCTTTTCTGAAAATCTGGCAAGATCTTGGAGTTTTATACTTTAAATCTGCTGAGCTTTGCCTTTGTTATTTGGGAAAAATCCCAACAGAATCTTACGATGGAACTGTCTCGGTTGCAGGAGCAAACTTACACACTGGACAAAATCAGTGATACGAAAATGTAGCCTATGCGTGAATAAAAGGATATAATTATATTTTATAAACTGTTAAGTAATGCTGGTGTCAGTTCTGCTTTTAATTTGAAAAGAGAAAGAAGCACTTTGAATGTGTAATTAACTTCTTCAAATTGCCTGTGAAACTATGACCAATCATAATTAATTTTATTCTGCAAATTACATCCATGGACTTCAGTGCATTGAATATCATCAGAGATATTATACAATTAAAACTAAGGTTTTCCAAATAGTGTTTTCACTGAAGAAGGTTACGAAAGGAATCCTGTAAAGCTTTTCATTTTGGGTGTGTAAGAATATAAGAGGCAAAGTTTTACTCCCTATGTTATGTGTGTTTTGCACATAACGTTTTAGTAATGCACACAGGTTTTAGTAATAGTGATATTCTTTTTTGCAAAGTTTCTAACTTTTTCAGCCCTAGCAGATGTGTACATCAAATGTTTATAGGGAAAAATATTTTCACCAAAAAGGGGATCTTGTGAACTAGTAAGAGTTTTTATTATGTCTCTTTATGCACAAAGCATTTGTTTTTGAAACACAGTGGGCATATAAACATTAAAGTAGCAATGCTGTATATTCACAATATGATGTGTCTATCACTTCTCTCTGTTAGAATTTCTCCCCAAGTGATACTTGCAATTGTAGAGTTCCTAATAGTTTACCCAGCTTTATACTTCTGATGGCATCCTGGAGCAGTGATTTAATGTTCTGTCGGGACTAATTTCAATGTTTGGATTCTTGAGTGCTGGAACATTACTCTTGGTTTATTTGCACTGCAGTTGTTTCACCTTCTCTTATTATTTCATCCTTCCATCACTGGGATAATAGAGTATAATTCACCTAAGAATTAGAATAGGGGAAAAAAAAAATACTGCTGTCTTGTCAGAGATGCACAGATTATAAGGCTGAAGAAGAAGATTCGGATGAACTCATAGGCCTTCTGGAAGGGACAAGGTATAGAAACACTCTGACTTTAATGTCTTAATTTTGAACTGAAATACATCTTAGAAAATCCATCACTGTTCCATAAGTTCACTAAAGTTCTAGTTACATTGCTGTTAACATTTGCACCTTACTTCTTACTCCCATTTTCTTTAATCTGCAAGGTTAAAGACCGTAATGTTGTATTAGGAGCTAATGCTTGGTTGATTATAGAGTCAGAGACAAAGAGCAATTCAGATTGGAAAGTTGCTCTGGAGACATGCTGTTTCCTGCCCAAAGCTCTGTTCTCAGCTGTGCCCAGTTCAGTTTTTAATCTCTCCAAGGATCAAGATCCCACATTATAGACAATTTATCCAAAGCTCATTGCAAGAATTTGGCTACAGGCTATTATAGTGAGGGACAGCGATGAAAGCTTTGCTGAAATGCAGATCACCACTGTATGCTAGTCCTCCTTTGTCCTCCAAGTCGTGGGAAGCAACCAGGTTTGCCAGGCAAGGTTTGCCCTTGGTGTATCCATGGTTTCTCCAGTCCCCTGCTTGTCCTTCACGTGCTTGGAGATGGCTCTGGGAGGATTTGCTCCATAATTTCCCCAGGAACTGAGGTAAGGCTATCTGGCCTGTAGTTTCTTGTGTCCTCCTCCTCTGTCTTCTTGGATGTGGGCACAATTGTCACACATTTTTGAAGATGATGTTGTAGTAGCATTAGGTTGCTGCCTAGCACCCTTAGTCATTGTGACCAGCATGTCCTTTTCACTTGCTGCTTTCTAGGATAAAGTCCTTACTCCTTAAATATGGGCTTTATTCTTTGTTTCTGGATTTATGGTCAGTAGCAGTGGGTAGAGGTTTGGTCCTCTTTGGCCTCTGCTTGGAAAATATCCGATTCAATTTTAAACCTGTCAGCTTATCTTTCATCTGTTTAATATATTACATTAGGTTTGCAGTGTTCTTATTTCTTAAGCAAAATATTACACAACAGTGAATTTCATACCACAGAGAAGTATATCATCGCAGCACCTTTAACTTTATTAACTCTATAGTGTGTATTGTCATCAGCACATACCTTGAGTTAGATTGACAAGACCATAAACACTTTTGATTGATGTAGTCCTTCTTTCATTACTTATTTAAGAGGGCTGTGTTGCTTGATCCATAATTTTGCACAGGAGTGATTTGGGGTGTCAAGTCTCTACCTACTGCCCTCACTAAATGCACTTTTTGCGATATTAGCATGTTTACTTTCTTCCAAACCTCTTGAATTTCCTCAGTATTCAAAGAGTTATTCAAAATTGATGTTGATGGTAAAAATTGCTCCTTGAAAAATACTTTTTGAAGGCATTGGCCTGAAGCTTATGCTGGCCTGCTGTTTTAAAAAGGTCTAGCTTTAGAAGCTTCTCTTTAACATCACCCTCAGTTAATTTTAGAAGGAAAGATAAATGTTACCATCATTAAATGGTATGACTTTATCTTCTGCCTTATTTTCCAGATACAAGAGAAAGAAATCTATTGAATGCTTGTACCCTTTTACATCAGTATTAACAACTAATCATTTCCAATTGCTAATCAACAAGCAAAAGAGCTATGGCTCATTCTGTACCTAACACAGTTTAAAGAAAAAACCCTTTTATTACTCTCATCTCCAATATTGTCAATTTCTTCTGTCTCCTTTAATTCCTACTTGCAGTACATCATCACCTCTATTAAGGGCCTTACTGATACATCATATAACAAAAGTAATAGAGTTTATTTATACGCATGTCTCCAGACATGTTTACATTGCAGGTTGGTGCAGGGCTTGCACATACCCATAGACTGAATCTTTATTTTTCCCTTTGTGTTTTTAATAGCCACCCCTGGGTTTTTTTCCCATGTTTAAGCCATTCTGAGTATGTGTGCCTGCTTATTCATGGAGGGCTGTTCT
>NW_009936763.1:87805-97469 GCF_000696875.1 Nestor notabilis
TATATATATTCTTGATTATGAGTTATGAGGCAGTTGGTGACATATATTTAAACAGTTTTTATCTGACGTATTTCTTACTCAGACTCCTTATTTTTGTTTCTTGGTCCATAAACATTTTTTGTGTTGGTGAACTCTCCTTATAAAGCCTCCAACTATCACAGATTATTTTCTTTATACAATAAAAATAATCATGTCTTGATCTTTTCCGTCAGGTCACTCATGACTTTTAAATGTGGTCAGTCAATTTTAATTGTTCAAGTTGGTATCTAATGCTGAATTTATCTTCATGTAGACTTTCCAAATTTTTCACCTGAAGTTTCTGGAAATTCCAAGGAAATTGTCCCTACAATTTATGGCTGTGTTGAAAAAATTATCACAAATCCACTGTGTAATATTACCTGTGAAATTACCTTCATTTAACGCTCACCATAGTGCATTCCCTGATTTCCTGAGCAGCGTTTATGCCATTTCCTCAGCCAAGGGAGCCTGTAAGTATTTTTCAGGGAAGCAAGACATTTGAAAGATAGAATTATTTTCTTCCTTTTTCCTTTGTACTCTAAATCAAAAGGTAGAGGAACACATGCTTTTGATTAGCTAATAAGCAAAAAAACCCACAAAGCTCCAGGCTTCATCTTCTGATATGCTAATTCTTGAAATAAAAAAGAGCAATGAAACTCTCTGTAAATGGAAAGTGCTGAACGTCTGACAATAATAAGCTTGCCAGAACGCCAAGAACCATTTCTTATCTCAGCAAATCCTTCCAGCCTTGACTGTCATATTAGCCAGTTTTATTCTTCTTTGCTTGTCTTTGATCATCTGCCGCATATTCCCATGGGAGAAAGTTATGCCCGTTTGCCCGTGAGCTACTTGCAATGTTTAATGAGTATCTGCACGTTCTATCAAGGTTTTAAAAGCACTTCTGCTCAGATAAATCGTGCAATCCTTTCATTGGGTTTATATACACAGACTTTCTGTTCCTCTCAAGACAATAAGGCATTAGAGTGTTTGTTTTGTGGCTGGACTTGCACATTGCTATTTTTTAAAAGGGTATTTTTTGCCAGTGTTTTCATTTCACCTGGCTCTGAAGACTTAGTTTATACCAGTTTCTGCGCTACAGTGTAATGCTGTCTCTGCTGAGTCTTCCAAGAGACAGGGAAAGATTACATTTGTAAACGCTAGTGTGTACCATGTTAAAATAAAAGATAGCTTATTGATTGTGACATCTGCCAAGTTATATATCAAGTGTTTCCCAAAAGAAGACTAATAGTATTTTTTGGTACTGTCTGCCTTAAAAAGGTATGTTTTCTTGATCGATTCTTTCAGGCAGGTATAGAAATCACCATTTTAATCCAAATCCTTCATTTATTTTACTTTAAATCCAGATAAATTGTCCTCATTCTTATCCTGCCTGGTTTTCCATGTTCATGGTGTGAACAGTATATAGGCATAAAATGGACCTAAAGAACTGCAGAGTAGGAATGTACTGGGTAAACATTTTATGTTGTATATTTTATATTGGATATTAATTTACTTCTATTTCTAAGTTCCTTAGTATCTCTAAATTGTTCTAAATGTAATTAAAGCTGTCCACTGGTGACAGCATCACTGATTCCTCAGCAGCTGTTTCGTTATCATGGCAGATTAAAATTTTAAGGAGGAAGTGTACCCAGTAGCAAATGGATCCTTGACATTAGAAGGACCTCAGCTTAATGCATGTATCTTCATGATAATTAGGGAGAAAAGGGAGAAATATGGCCAAAGCTATCTGGGGGAGAAATGTTTCTCAAGATTGTAAAAGCGCCGTGTGATTGAGCACCGTGGGCCCCGTTAGCCAGCTGGTTCCTGGGAAAAGCAAGAGTGCTTTTCGTGCCTGGATTCAGATATTGAAATGCAGTTGTGGTACAAGCACTGTTTAAAAATCAGGCCAGCCAGAAATGGGAGCATCTTAAAAGAAGATTAACTATTTCTTTTTCTTGTCCTTGTCAGGGCAATTTAATTTCATGCATAGATGGAAACAACTTTTTTTTTGTTATAGAATGACATGGAAACAAATAATCTTCAAAAGATAAATTTTGTTCTCCTTTAGAAAACTTTTGGAACCAGAATGTGGACCATTTTAAGTTTTTATTCAAAACATTGAAGGATCTTTGCAGTGTTGGCACGCTGGTGGGAATAGAGGCCCTCCCTTTGCTCTGCCTGCCTCAAGTGCATTGGAATCTCATTTATGTGTCAATTCTGTGTGTGCAGAGTGCAAAGAGATTCTGTTAACACCTATTGTGAGGAATAAAGAGTAAAAAATTCTGCTTTCAGGTAAGCTGGAGTTAGTATTTCCTCTCTGCATCTTGCAGCCTGTGAACCAACAAACGATACTGCTTCTTTCTTAATAATTGTGGAAGACAAATGTGAAGCTGTGCAGCAACTTTAATTACTAGAGGGCATAGGACAGGACTTGCTCAGGAACGTTTTCATTGCTCTGGTGGTCTTGGCAGCTTGTCTTACGTGTCTGCCAGAGAAGGATGTTCTCTAGATATGACAGATGCCATCTTGGGGTTTCGTAGCTTACTGTGATTAACTGAGCAAAGCTCCAGAACCAAAGTGCATGTGGTGGATAATTTCTCAGCGTGTGGGGATTGACAGCTTGCCTCCACTCTTCTGCTTCCTCTTCAGGGAAAGATGAAGTAGTTGTGCAGTAAGCAAGGAGAGGATGAAGTATATTTCTAAGAAATGAGAGACTATATTTTCTGGATTCTGGAAGACAAGTAGAAATTTGCAAGGGTGTAACTCCGGGCTTAATACAGACCCTGCTAGCTTCAGAATGAAAAAGCAATATTGTTGTCTACCAGCTGCCCTCTGTACAGGCAAGGAGCGCGCTGATGATGATAGCTAAGAAGGAATTATTTAACTCCAGTAATAGATGCCTTAGTTTTGAATTGAAGACGTCTTTGCTCTGACAGTTGGAGTTATAAGTGAGCTCTGTTCATCTGCAGGAAGTATCTGAGAAAGGGAGGAAAATTTGGACAGCAACACTGGAGCGAGGAGCAGGACCAGGACTGTCAGATGTGTGTCACTGCGCAGATGTGAGAGACTAAATGATGAGAACAAAAGAACAATAACAATTTCCAAATACACAGATAAGCTGGGATTTGAAGGGGGAATGGAACAATGAAAGGAAAGAATATGGCAAATCAAGGGGAGGAATCTCGAGAAAGAAGGGAAAAATGATAAATAATGGAATAATTTGGCATTTAATATAGATAAAGAATGGGAGAAAATATAGTGATTAGTCTTAACTAATATTTTTAGAGAGTCTTTAGTGACAAAATTATGCATTGTTTTTCCTCACTTAGACAAAGTGTTTGCTAAAAGCTGTTTCATCACAGTAGATGGAAATGTTCATCAACCACACAAAACTGAGAATCAGTGAACAGAAATATGACACAGTCAATTGAGTAGTATGAATTAGGACTCTTGGAGAGGTAACATCACACAGTACATACGGGAGTGGGAAGTGGGTTAGAAAAGAAGCCATGTTGCAAAAGCCTCTTAGTAGATGACGTGTAGTTTTATTACTGAAAACCCCACAGGTTAATGTTCTTTATCCATTGAGGACAAACTTAAATGCAGCAGTTGCCTAATATTGGATCAGGGTGGTGAAAATCTTTTCAAGCTCTACTTTCATATCTTGAAATCTGAGTGGGAGAGGGATGTCCAACCTGCTAGTTCCAGGTAAGACATTAGCCTGCATGACCAGCAGTAAGCAGGTCCAAAATATTTGGGAGGAAATATTGTGCAATTGTTATCCAGGAGGATGAAGTACATTAGCTTCAGATAAGAATGTTTTGTTGCAGAGGTTGTGTTCCTCAATATTGAGAAAATAAAGTGGACACAGCCTTGCTGGCCATGCATGTCTTATCTGGGTATTCAGTTAGAAACTACATGACAGCTTATTTACAGTTTGATTTCATTTCAGTTGTTTTTTTCTTATATCTTAAAATACAGAAAAGAGAAAATGGCCAAGTCCAATAAAAAACTATTTCCTTAGTCCATTATAGAATGTCATTAATTATCTTTAAATTAACTGTGAACAGCAGATGCAGTGATATCCTACTGTAAGATAGGCCAGCCAAGTAGGTCACCCCTCTTCTCCACCAAGCACATAGCTAGAAGACCCCAGTGTTTCCACAGGAAAGTATTCACTTATCACTAGCTCCTTTAGCCCACAACCACATACTGGCAAAGATCCCTCATCATGCTGGTGGTCAGCTTGTTACTGCTCCAGCCCTAAGCGGCATGACCATTGTCTTACAGTCCAACATCATCTAATGGTTTAGCAATCCAACTGCAGATTGTAAATCTGCCTGGTAGGCAAAGGAGAGCATGTGCACAGACTAATACAGACAAAATTCATTGACACTCTGTCAAAGACTGCAGTGTTTCACCACGTGGAAGTCTGACAGGCAGAACTTCACCGGGCTGTGATTCAAGGCATCTCCAGTGCTGTGAGTCTACAGATATATTTCTGCATCACACAACTCACTTCAGTGCTGGTCCCCTGGTTCTTCTGTCAGATCTTACTAACTAGTGTAGGTTTGTGAATTTACCATCATCCAGCTGCTTGCCTGTTGGAACCTGCACAGAGCATATTAACTACAGGTTGTGTCAGCAACAGAAAAATTAATAGAAAAAAACTCTTCCACTCACACTCAAAACTTTATTACGGCTGATGATACAGAAAGGAAAAAAGAGTTAGTTCAGTTATTGGAGGATGGAGCTCATAATTCAGAAAATCCAGCTGTCAAATCCTCAATAATAAATTTAAAATCCTAGTTTTAGTGTATATTCATTGGCTGTCCTTCAATCCTGTGATACACTGTAGTCCCTTTCTCATGAAAAAGATCGTTTACCAAATGCATTCCGGGATATATGGGAACTCTTGTATGTTACAGCTGGAAATGTTTTTCTTTTCAAACCATTCAGTTACTGTATGTGACAGCTCCTCCAGTTTTATACCGCAGTAGATCAGATGCACCGAATCACTTCCAAGATAAAAGTAGTTTGAATGTGTCCATGATCTTTAAAAAGGCACATTCCAGATGTCCGTTAACTCCTTGACTACCATCAAAAGAATGATGTAAATACTGATGCAGCCTGGCATTTATTGATGAAATAGCAATGGTCTTCAGCTACTACCACAGCAAGGGTTAACAAAATCTGTTCTTTCCACATGTGCTCAAAGTTCCATCCATTAACTTGGCACAACTTAAGCTTTATAAAATAATGACATGCTGCTTAACAAGCTTTATTTATAACTGTCTCATCTTAATATTGCTCTTTAGTTGTAATTAGTAAAAATAGAAACTTATGTGGTGCTAGTCACTCTCACTCAAATTGATTTAAAGAAAGATAAATAATTTTTGAGTATCTATAAACAGACCTTCTAATAAGATACCCTTCACACAGACTTTTAACGATGACATTTCTAGCTGTTACATCAACAATTCTGTAATTAATTATTAAAAAAAATATTAAAATTCTCTTTGATTTCTAAATAAATACAATGGCATAAATAAAACCTGAAGATAGTGAGTTTGGGTACAAAGATTTCCTGCCTTGGTTCCCTCCCTTCTTAAGATGAACATCAGTCTCACATCCATGCTAGCAAGAGAGGAACGGTTGATTTCAGTTGTCCTTAATTGGGTTTGTGTGTGTGGGATGGTTGTGTGCAGTAATTCAGGGTGGGATTTCACAGAGCATTAGCTGCTCTGCTTTAACTCTCGTGTGAACACACTCAGTAGTTGGTAAGCTAGCTTGGGGACTTCAGTTCGCCCCCATCAGCATGGCGATGCAGGTGGGTTTAGTTCTTGATGATCCTTGATATCTGCTGCATTTTGGGCCAACCCTGTGGTACCAATGGCAAATATGATGGGATCCATATAAAGGATGATATACAAGGAAGATACAAGAACAGTAGCAACTGGAGGGATTTCATGGGATTAGACTTCAGTTCGTTCCTTTGCATGGAGTAATTCCCAGGGCTGGCCCAGGAGCGCAGTCAGGCAGACAGGAGGCAGACAGCCCAGGGGTGCTGCTGCGAGCATGGCCATTGCACCAGCGACTTCCTAATGACTTCTCAATAACAGCTTTAACCTTCAGAAAACTTTTCCTCTATGGGAGCATCTTTCCAGAAACAAAACACCAGGGAAAAGATACCTAAAAAGAAAACAGTTGGACAAAAGCCTTCCTTTCCTGAGCTGGGAAGAGGGAAAATAGCTTAGTAGTGTTGCAGATATGCAGGGTCGCTAGTCAACTGTGCTGTATCAACATAAAGAAACCACCCTGAGCAGATGCCGTGACAACTTCACAGTGTCTACTTAGCTAATGGTGAAATCTTCATAGGGTGAGTAAAATTAAACTGAAGGGAGGACACAGAACTCTGTAGACCAGCGTTTGTGTATTCTGTATCCATTCATGACAGCCCTTTGTGCCCATGGCCGTCTTTCTATCATACCTTGGTGGATGATCCACACGTTAGTATTAATGGCAGTATAGCCAGTACATAATACATTGATAATTCTTTTCTGTACAACTGCCATATTCCCATAGAACTATTACGAGAATCCCTGGGAATGGTTTTGAGGATCTAAGACTAACATCCCAATGTTAAGGAAATGGTCAAAGGCCTTATCTCATTATACAGCCAGAATAACTACTCTAACAGCTAATAAAAGCAGTTGTAATTTCTTCCTCATGGAAGCCTGTCTTGATTTCTTTCTTTTGCTTCTAAATGGTAAAATAAGCTGAGAACAGCAAAAGATTTAATTGGGTCACTAATTAAATGTCAGGCATGGGCTGCCTGTTGATAATCGAAGGTTAACTGGCAGTAAGAGCGTTTTTGACAGACGGGATCCAATGTCTAGATATATTCAAAATAGAAAGATCAATTTTTATGGAATATGTTGTGCTCTGCCCATAAAATGCATTGTAGAATTCTTACCACTGTTTATTAGTTTATGATATTGCCAAACACAAGGAATCACATAGGTTCTTTCTCAGTAATTGTGCCTGTTAAAATCAGCATATTAGAAAATGCAGTAATTACTATTCTGAGATTGCAGCTATCTCAGGAGATTATTTTTGGTCAGATTCTGCAAAGGAGGTATGGTTTGTATTCTAAAAAGAGATGTTAAAATATAATATTAAAGCCCAAAACTTTTTACATTGGAAGCAGAAGTGAGCTTATTTGTGCAGCGGTGCTTAGGAATTTGTGGTTCATGTGATTGAAGAACCTGACACTCTTTAATATATTACAGAGCTCCTTTTTGGCATTGACTAATCCCCATTTTATAGATGGGGAATAGAGTACAAAGAGATCAAGGTATGTTGACACTCCCAGTGGGAGTTCAGGGTAGATAAAAGCTTTAGAGGAGCTATTTAGCCCTGGAAGTGTAGGGAGGCTCTGCTTAGATTCCCTTACCCTGGTTTTCATCAAGGTAAATGAACCTTCATGCTGACGTAGCTAGGACAGCTCACTCGTGCACATTTCTGGAAGAAATTTGAAAATCTCACATTCTCTATACAGGAGAAATACAGATCTTTATCTTTCAAGAATGAAACTGTACAGAACGTTTAACTTGCAACAGTGCTGATAGAATTATCGACAGTTATAAACCACGCTTTTGTATGGCTTTATCCCTTTATGTGTACATGTGTGTACCTAAAAGTGAGTTTCCTAAAGAAGAGAAGACAGTAAGAGTGAATGGCAGGTGAATTTTTGAGATTTTAGAATAACATTTGCAAGAATCTTTGAGCCACAGGATGTTGGAGAAGGATTTATAAACCTCCCTATAATAAAAGCATATTGCAGCATAATATTGGGATGTTACTTCACTGAACATGTTTTTTAAACCACAACAATACCATCTCATGAGTCTTATCTTGTGCTGAGTGCTTCATTACCATCATAATGATGGGCAACAAATCCTTGAAGCCCTTGTATTAGCTGGGTAGTGTATTAGTATTAATTGGGTGAGACAGATCAAGTAATGCCAGAAAACATACAAAGACGACATTCTTGTAGCCTCAAGGTAAGTTTATTGTAGGCTGAAAGCTTTTTGCCTTTATTATGTCAGACTTGTGGCTAGTTCGTCAGTTCATCTATTGTTGATATAAAATGGAGATCAGATGGTCTGTTTTGCAAAGGCGGGTGACCTGCTTTGATCAAGATCCCCAGAGTTTACAGTCAAGCCTGTGTTTCCACTTAAACAGAAAGTCAGCTGTCCTGAGGAGTTTCCCACTTGTTTATCACTTTGGGGGCTGCTTGTCTACCTTTTCTCTCTCCTGTCAAAAACTCGAGTTGGCGATTGAGAATAAAGCCTTAATGTTTCATATCAAACCAACTTTTTCCAGCCTTTCCACCTGTTTTGGAAACTCCTTTTGAGCAGCAAAGGGAAAATTGTGTGTTTCTATTGGCAAAATAGACAGTCATCTTCTTCAGTCAGGAGGCAGAGTTGTTTCTCTGCTTCTGAGCTGTGAAATCAACAAAGGGAAGAACTCCCCAAACCTTGCAAAGCAGAAGCCAGATTCATGACAGCTTCATTCTTCTCTATTTTTCCATACTGAGAAATAGATGGGGTTAGTAGCACAGTGTTAGCCCACTAAAAGTGAACTACTAGGATTGCCACCATAAAGTGAAGCATACATTTAAGTGCTTTCCTGGGTCAGGGACTACCCCTTCATCATGTTCAAATTGGATCTCAAAACCTGTGTGACTGCCAAGAAGTTGTTCCAGTGTGTGCTTCAAATGTGCCAAGTTCTCAAACCTTTTTGCTGCGAAAGCAAAGAGAAAGGAAGGGTAGCTCTTTATATGAGAAAATTAGTTACAGCACTTGTAATCATAGAATCACAGAATGGTTTGGTTTGGAAGGGACCTTAAAGTTCCTTATCTAGTTCCAACTCCATGCCACAGGCAGGGACACCTTCCACTAGACCACTGGAAAGTTTAGTGGAAGGTCTTGCTCCAAGCCCCGTCCAGGTTGGCCTTGAACACTGCCAGGGATGGAGCATCACTCCTTCTCTGGGCAACCTGTGCCAGTGTCTCACCGCTCTTACAGTGACAAATGTTTTCCTAATATCTCATATTAACCAATATCCTAATATTAACTGTACACTCATTGCATTGTACTGGTCAGTTGGATTGAATCAGCTGCCTCTGCACCAGAATTGTTTACTTGCAACCCCTGTACAAAAGGAGTAACTTTACCTTACTTCTTTTGTGTCTTTGTTAGGAAAAGAATTAGTGGGAAATAGAGCAAGCCCTAATCAGGGTGATGGTGACATTTTCTCAAATGACAAATTCTGATTTTCATGTCCACCAAAATAACTTCAAAGGCCTTCTGCACTTTGGATTGATAGAAGTAGTAATCCTGTAGCTCCCGTAATGGTCTGAGCATCTCAGAGGGATGGGAAAAGAAAAAGGACTACACAGAAACATTTAACTAGCCAGTACAGATGGTGGTACCAAATTAAGTTGGCTCTAGGGCTCTGAGGCCATATTAATCTCTCTGTAGCTCTGACTAATAAAGCAATTTAGGCTGAAGATTTAGTGAAAACCTGCAAAGTCTGACAGTTTTAACATTGCAGATTACTCGGTGTCAGAGCTTTATTA
>NW_009936763.1:97500-109035 GCF_000696875.1 Nestor notabilis
GCGTGGTGCTCTACTTCACAAGCAGTCACTCAGAAATCTGTCTGAGATTTATTAAACCTGTCTGAGGTCCAATGAAAATATGAAGGAAGGGTGCATCTTAAAATTTAGCATGTTTGGAAACAGTTTTTTTTATGTTGAAGTCTGGCTTCTTTTAACCTTCAGATTTTCTCTGTAGGTAAATCTCTCTGAAAGTTCATCCTGAAGTTGAACAAAGCTGTTGTGAATAACAGCTTTTGCTAAGAGAGAATTATGGTGTTTTTTACTCAGAGGCTGCCCTAGAGCAGGTCGGTGTATTTTGGAAGATTCCTTATGCCACCTATGTGGCCAGTCTTTTCCACCTTTTTTTCCAGTGCTCATAGAAAGGCAGACTGAGGTTCCTGCTGTCAGTGGTGTAGTGGTTTGGTTTAGTGGTGTGGAGTTTGCTTTTCAGGTTGGAACACTGTGGTGCATGGTGACACCAAATGGTAGACCTGTGAGGAAGATATTGAGGAGGGCTTGCGGGAGGAATTGTTTGGAGGTTTTTTTACTCATGAATCTTAAGGAAGTCACCTGTAAAAGCAATTACTTTGTAATTAAAGCAGTCAAAATTCAATGAAGATTTTTACTAAAACCCTCATGCAAGTGATATATGTTACATAGACAAAAAAGCTTTTTGTTTGTTTATTTGAAAACAAGCAGTCGGATTTTATGGAGTTCTGCTTCTTCACAGTGACTAACAACTCTTTCAAAAACTGGCCAAATTCTGATCCTTTTAAAGCTGCCTCCTGTTGACTTGATTTTCTACAGAATTCTGTGAAGGACTTCAAAATTGCACCCAGAAAAATTCATATTTCAGAAATTTTAATAAAAGTCTTACTCACTGGTGATGAAGCAGCTGGTGTACAAAAGGTATAGGTTGATTTTCAATCCATTCAGGACTGAGTGGCTACCAAACATTAAGAAGTGGGTGGGGGTTTGCATGATTAAAAGGAGGTTTATAGTCTCTGAATGCCACGGTTATATAGCACAGTCTTGATCTTTCATCTGTGTACTAAAGATAGAAAGCTTGGTGTGAATATTGTTGGCTAATAATGAAGTTATCTGGAGCATGATCTCTGGAATACAGATAAAAGATCGAATAGTATGTGTATAATGCACACATCATTGAATTGGTTAGTGAAACAAAGTTTGCGTTAAAAATCCTTTGGATCTGTGAAAATGACTCTGTATTAAAACTGCCAAGTCACCATATGAAATGTAAGTGAATGCAGGTATTCTTCCAACATCCTAACAACAGCTTTTTCTCTGTGTTAAAATCCTTAGTTTATTTAAATTACTCTGATATGATGTTACATGTGTAGTAAATGGCTTAATTAGAGCCTGTTCAATTAGCACCTGTAAATTTGAGTGTTGAGCAGGTCACTGCCCTGAAAATGATCAAGAAATCAGATGAAAAAAAAAGAGAGGAATTTGTCATCTCTTCATTAGAGAAACATCAGAGGTCTGAGTTCAGAAGGGAATGTAAAGTGAACTTTCCTCCTGATTAGTGAAGTCCAGCTGTTGTTGCTTGACAGTAGGAACAGATATTATAAGGGGGAAATATTAGAATTTAGAAGGTGCTTTCTGCCTGCAGGAAAGCAAGACAAATGAGAATTACAGCATCCCACATCTTTAATTGCATTTACCATGACATCTAACAGATGCTGGAGAAAATGGGATCAATAGTTTTGTGTCCCAAGGGAAGGTCAGCTCACACCAGATGTACCAGTTTTCTTCCCCCTCCTTATATCATAAAAAATGTGCTGTGAATTGATTTAAATCTTACTTGAATCTCCCTAGAGAAGTATGTATGTAATAGTATTTCAGCTTTATGGACAATATAGGTACCATTCATTTACCCAAACTCATTTCTCCATGCTAATGAGGTAATCTTATTCTGAAAGAACAAGCTATTAGGAGTAAAGTTTGTATACAGAAGCATAACACCTCTTAATGGGGTTTGCACTGCCTTTTGATAGTAATCACCGGGGAGATTAAAATAGGAAAGAATGAGGTTTTGCAATTGTGCACCTTTTATATGAATTACTTTATCAAAAATGCAAAACTTCAGCTTGGATACAGGCTTGGAAAGAAGAATGAAAATTGCTTTCATAGGAGAATATAAAGTGTGGCATGATGTGTTGTGCAAAATGTCATTACTGTAGCGGTGGAAAGAAAAATGTAAACTTTAGGAAGAGGCTCAAAGCTGATGGATGGTATGTTATCAAAGATGGATTTTGACACCTGCCTATCTTTTGATCTCGCATAAAGCATCTACTCAATTCTGAGGTTTTTTAATCGTTACTTTATAGGCCTATTCCCCACCAGAGAGCTGAAGCTCTATCTTAAAAATGGCAATGGTTTAAGAAAAGAGATAATTAATCAGTGTGTTCACCTTCAAATTTCAGACTGGTGAAAACAGGGCAAGTTACTATCTCTCTGCTTAGATGGAAGTTGAATCTGCTGGATGCCATCAAACATTTAATTTGATGAAAGAATGACTTTACAGATGGATCTGTCATTTTTGGATACCACCTGGGAATTAAGTGTTACGTAAAGGTCAATTGTATGTGTAGAAATCTGTAGCCTCTCAGTGCCTGGAAAAAGATTTCCTGGACAAACTGTTTATTAACTCTATGGTGTGGTATGCAGCCTCATACTTTTGATCACACAGAGCAAGTGGCTATCAAAGAGAGGGCATTACAAGGTCATTAAATTCCTTTCCATGCTGGGTAATCATACCCTCCGTGGATAACCAGTTGCCCTGTGCTCCCTGTCTCACAGCAGGGTAAATTACAGTATCCCTACAGGTGCACTTATTGATTTTAGTGTGTCGCGTCTGCAGGTCAATTATTCGCTCACAGCAAATACAGGGTGTGTAGTCAGCTATTACTGGGCATATGACCCCTTTCATCTGCCATCACCAAAATGTAAAGATGAGAAGACCCTCATTTTATTTCCCTTCTGGAAAAAGTGGCTGTATCTCAAGCATTTGGTCTTGTTTGCATTTACGTCGAGTAATGGACATAATCCATTAATTATGGAAGATTCTGTTCAGAAATGTCTGTCCCTTCATGAACAACAGCCTTTTGATTACTTATTGTTTGGTTTACCTGAACTATGAATGTGATAAGAATTCACGTACCATTGATGAAATAGTAACAAAATAATGTTCTCTGAGACTTTTGATGTGAGCAAATAGGATTAGTTATTTAAAGAGTCAGTCTAACAGGTGACAATGCTGAGGATCATCTTTGATCCAATGGGTTTTGCCTTAGGCATGAGTAGTAAAAAAAATATTTCTATAATTGATATTTCTATTTTAATTACCTAAATCTGAGCTTAAATAATGTTCACAGCAGTAATAGGAATCTGATATTTTCTTGTGAGTTTTCAGTGTCTTTCTGGATCCCTCACAAAATAAGTAGTTACAGTCTTTATGCAGGGGGAATACCTTTCTTGCAATAAAAAGTTCAAGACAA
Source organism: Nestor notabilis (assembly GCF_000696875.1). Lineage (NCBI taxonomy): Eukaryota > Metazoa > Chordata > Aves > Psittaciformes > Psittacidae > Nestor > Nestor notabilis. The sequence goes on from NW_009936763.1 coordinate 101,001, forward strand.
TTGCTTTAAAACACCCCTGGTTTGGCTTCTACAACCCTCACACAAAGGACATAGGCACTGTAACAGGTAAGTGAGAAATCAGCTTCAAAAAGGGCAAAGCAAAGCTGAGGTAAAGTTGAAAAGGAAAGGTTGAAGGTGGCCAACTCAAGCCACTGTGCACACTCTGTGAATAAGCAAACTCCAGCTCCATGTTTTATTGCACGTAGTGTCCTTGGAAGATATAGCCTAAATCCGTGGTGTCCTTTATGTCTTATATGCATTTTTGTCATGGAAATTGAAGATACAACATGATAACAAGATAAGCAATCTTTGCAAAGTTAATATTGTGGGGTTTTAATAGTTCTACAAGTCAGTTCTCAGATTTGAGCCTACAGAAGAAATTTTCTTGACTAAATTATATGTGTTTGATACCTCTGACAACCAGGGCCTTTCCCCATAAGAAATGGGGAGACCATCTGGGAAGACTACATCATTTGGGGCTTTCCAAAGGGGGCATACTGACATGATTTTCAGGCTCCTCCTAATGGCTTTGTTGTTGCTCTTTCTAGCAGACCTAGGGAGCAAGTTGTAAAGATGTTCACTGCATGTAATGAATAGTCATTAGCTGATGTTGCCATAAACACATCAGAGGGCGTTCCTTGAATCAATGCTTTCTTACTGCAAAACCCCACCAGGTCTCCCTCCTCCTCAATTTAGCATGCAGAATGCTCTGGGAAAGAAAATTAGTTCCAATAATCTACTTACCCAGCCAGAAATATATATAGCCCCAAAGCACTCTGAAAACGAATGTTTTCTGTTATAAATGAATCTTTTCCAAATATTTTTTTAGGGTTTTCTGGGGTTTGTTTTGTTTTGTGCTTGGGTGGGGGGTTTTATTAGTAAAAGAGATATGTGAAACATTTGAAATCACTTTTGTTTCGATGTATTTCTTTCCTACTGCAACAAAGATCAACTGGGTTATATTATTTGAAAGTGTTCTCGTTCAGTTTAATGACAGTTTTCCCACACTTTTCAACTGTACAGGATCAGGACTCTTCAGTATAATGGATTTTTCTGAGAAAGGAATGAAGCACTGCTAATCTGACCTGGCTGCTTAGAGTTTCTGGATTAAACTCGTAATCTGACACAAACCAATTAACCTGGTTTTACTCTGGGCTCATAAAATATGAATTATGCTGAAGTATTCTGAATAATTGAATAATAAATGTAACTTCTAGCACTATGAAATACAGGCAAATCATTTGCCTTGGGAAGGAAAAAGAAAAGCCTCAGGGCTGCAGGCAGCATTCTGGGCCTTTGCTGTCCTGCCTGGTTTTTGCATCGCTAACGGTACAAACATTGATTAATGAGTTCAGTAAAGATGGTGACAAAGCTGCCGCTGCCTCATGTTTGTTTTCCCTTTTCATGACACATTGAGCAAGATACGGAATCTTGTCCAAAAGACTGTAAGTGATAAAACATTACAGTCAGGAGAGAAATGTACTATAAATGGCATCTTTTAGTTGTGATTTCTTCCTTCCATCAGCAAGAAATGATTGAATCTATTAAATGAGAGGAGGCTGCTGAGCCAGTTAGGGTATTATTGAAATGGATTTTGACATAGACTGCTGCCTAAACAATCAAAGATTTCAGCAGGGATAGGGCACAGTGTGTAGATATACGTCTATATAGCATTTTAAGCACCTTAAGGCTTTATATTTTTTTCCCCTGCTCCTCACTGTAAGCATTTTCATCTGTGTTTGTGGTGGCTGGAATTGGCATGGCTTGACTTTGTTCCTATCTTGAAAAACAGAAAATCGTATGACACCCCAGAATATTGGAATAAGAACAGAAGTTAGTCTCGTAGCCAAGTTGAGCTTTGTGAAAACAGAAACGAAAATGTGTGAGAGAGAGAAAAGGGGAACTAGAAGTAAAGGAGCTGTTGAGAGCAAAAAGTATCTCATGCTGTAGTTAGAGTAGCTGTGGTACTCTATACTTGAAAAGAAAAGAGACTATCAATTGCTGATTAAGGAAAAAGTGCTGCAATCCTTTAATCGCAGTCCTCTACTTCACTTTACGTATGGTTTCCTCGCTTATAACAGGGCTACTCACACAGTAGGATATTATTTATTTTGAGTAGTTGCTTCAAAGCACTGCCATAAAAAGGGCAGGCGAGTTGTGAGGGGTTTGTACACAGAGAAATCCCTGAGAGCACTTTAAAAAACTCCCAAAGGACAGGAACAGTTGGGTACACTGAATGCCACCTAGGTCGTGCAGATGACGTTAGCTTTCTCCTGACTGCACTCACACCAGCCAGACAGGATCTAAAGGGATTTATGACAAATCCCATCTTGCCACAGTTGCATCTGCTGAGATCTCTGGGTTAAACTTACCCTTACACCAAGGCTCATTGTCTGGCTTCCATCTCCCTGCCCCTGTTTTGTCTCATGCTTTTTGCTGTTGTTGCCATTTTTAATGTGTAACTTTGGGAATGAGCTGAATCAATCAGTTGAAGCAATCTCATGCCAGTGCCACAGGCTACAAAATAGTCGACACAAGGAGCGGTCCGAAGGGGAAGTTGGCTGCTGTGGATGCACGGCGAATAGCGCTGCCATCTGCCTTTCATATTGCTCCTTGATTCCTTGGCTGATCTGGAAAACTGGGTTAGTTTCCTGTAGGCAAAGCGAATTAGGAATGCTTTCAGTGTTTTCAGACTTTCTGTGTGTTTGGTACAATGAAACAAAGGTAAATGACAGATTTGTTTCACATTTTTGTACGCGGTGATAGCATTTCAAGAAGAATGCAGCTTGGAACTATGACATGGCAAAATCCTGGCACAAAAAGATAACTTATGTCAGGTGGATTCGTGTAGCAGTCTCTTAATTGCTATCAGAGCCATGATACATGAAGTCTCAAAAGCATCTGGAAACATGGAGACTTTACCAACAGGAGAATGATTTAAAAATACATATAGAAAATAAAGCTTTTTATTAATCTCTGGTGATTTTTGTAGGAGGATTAAGATCTCTCTTACATCAGCAAGTGAGCAGCTTGTGAGGTGTATCAGCGAGTTATTGCTTCTGCAGAATCTTTTTTGGACAAATCTGGTTTTATCATGGTCTAATCATATTCTGCTGATTGGTGGCTCATGCGGGAAGGTTTCTTTATTACCTTTGTGTCAGCTCTATGCTCTTTTAGCAGCCCAGGAATGGAAATTTACTCTGGAGAGCTTTGGTTTCCCTTTCTCACGGCTTTGCTCGCGGTGGGGGGGGGTGTTGGAGTAGCGTTGCTAGGTCAGGCTACATGTCTGTAAGAAGAGACGTAAGGCCTTTGAAGGATTACGGGTACGCCTGTGATCTGAATAAGACTTATATAGGAAAGATTTCATGGAGAAGTGTCTTTGCAGACAAGCACGATTGTAAAAATATATTCATTTCAGTGCAACTCCTTTTTCAAAATCCCGAAGCAAAGAGAATCCTGAAATTGGGGAACTGGAAATGTGCTTCTTGCCCACTTCTTACAATCTCTGCGTTGCTCACGTGGGAGCCTTGGTGCAGCTGACAGCACCCAGGAAAAGGCCTGAACTTAGAAATGTTTCTGACCAGCACCCCAGTCCTGCCATTTCTCTTGTAAACCCCTGCCAGGGAAAACACATCATTACCTCCCACTGTGGCAGACTTGTATCGATCCGCCTGGTGACTCCATCCGTCATTTTTATCCCATGAAAAACAGCAAAAGCTTCTTCCCAGGCCACTTGAAGATGATACTACATTACGTGAATGCAGGACCTGACAGAGAGTGTATTGCAATCTGCCGTTGTCTTTTTTCATAATAATTAGCTATCTAATTGCATGTCCAAGCCCAGTTGATGCATTTGCATTTGTAAGTAATTAGGATTTATTTGAAAGCATGCTGGTTTAATGTTTTGTCTCCACTTTCTACAAATGAAATTACAGATAAATTTAATTTGAAGTAATAAAGTAAAAACAAAGCCCAAAATAAACACGAATCAAAAACAAAACACAGAAACCCCCAAACATAAATGATGATGAATATATCGATCAATCCCAACTCACATGGCACTGGCTTCTGTGAGCTTTTATCATGGAAGAGTTTGCCTTGAAATGCGTTCAACTTGCCTGAGTAAGATTTACTCCCTGGAGTAATAGCTGAAAGCACATTGTGGACCCATTACAAATGCAACCAAATTTGTAATGAATTTGCAAAACTAAGTACCAATTACGGGTATGTACCTGCCTAATAATTTGTTATACCCAAATTATGTCCCACAGTATCTGCCTTTTTGTCTAAATGCCAACAATCTCATTTGTCTTTCTCCTAGCCTGTACGCTCAACGAAGATTAGACAGAATAACAAATGACATCATTATCCTTCTAAATGAATATAAAGGAGAGAAAATAAAATTAAGAGTGAGGCAGGAAATTGTTAACATGTTTATAGAATTATTGTTATTGCATTAGTGAAAATAGGTTTTCATCTACTTCTGGCTTTCCTTTCAATTGCAGCAGTCATTTCAGTAAAGCAGGATCAAGATATTACTGGCTTTTCAAGTTGTTTCCATGTGGTTGTAGTTGCTCATTCATGAGCAGGAGGGTGAAGATAGGTATATTGTTGTAAAGGAAGAATATATTGTCAAAGTTCAGTTGTGATCAGTTCAGATGATCTGGTTAAACATCCATCTGTAGAAGTTAGGGAGAAAATCTATATTATTTGGTTTTATTTCTGTTCTTTTTCTGTTCCTGTTCTCTGGGGAAAAGGACGACATCTTGGGGGAAAAGGCTTTGCGTCAGAAAAGTCACTGATGCTCTTCATAACAAGTTTCCTTCAGATGCCTCCTTACACCATGGCCCTATGATTTTCATGGAAAAAAAGGGAATACCCTGAAGTACTGGACTGCTGCAGTCTCATTTGAGAGTCTAGAGTGCAAAGAATGAGAGCAGGAGATGATGAGCAGCTCCTCCCCTGAGGTGCTGGAGTACTGGATGCTCCCTGGCCAGTTTAGACTGATGCTTTCCACTTCCTATATAGTCTTTTAATAGTCTCTTTCACTGAAAGTGGGGCATATCTTCAAAGCAGTTACTTTTGGAGAAGCATTGAATTGGCAGAAAACTACTTTTCATGTTTGCAGATGAGTCCAGCCCGAAATGCAGATCCTGCCTTAACGAACAGAAGGTCGAGGATACTGAGGTGGCAGTAGACTGTCTCACTTGGCTAAATTGGTTTCTGTGAGGCCACGGACATGAGCGCCCATTACAGTAGAGGGGCGTTTTTGCCATGAGTCTGGAAAAACCCTCTGCATCCCTAACAAGATGCCATAACTATTCTGCCACTGTTTCTCCTCTGCTTCCACCAGCTACTTAATTTGTAGTGTAAAAACATGCCCATTTATTTTTATGTGACACTGTACATGTGCTTAGCCCGTATGGGATGCTTAAAATGTATGTTTTGAAAAGACTGCCTTTTGGCTTTGTGGCTTTTTCTTGTACTGTGGGCAACATCAGCCGGGAAGTCGACTGTTTATGAAATAATATTGCCCACTGGCGGTGAAGGAAGAGGCAGATAGAGTAAGTGTTTTATGTCATTGTGACAGCTTTCAAAGCAGCTCATTCCAACAATTTAGTCCAGGAGGAAAAAGCATTAGTGTGTGCCTGAAGGACTTTTATCCTGCGTGTAAGTTCATATTAGAAAAGATTACATACATTGAACAAAAAGGCTGAAGATCGCGAGGGGCTTCAATTTCAATCCCAAGGCTCAGAGAGCAGGGACAACAAATGTGATATTGCACATGCCACACTGTAATGATGGCATTCAGAAGCCCCCTTGTAAGGAACATAAAATCAGCACTCAACGTTTGAAAGAAGTAAGCTTTATTATGGCTGTAAAGCAGTCAAAAATTAAGAAATGCCAATATTAAGAGCATTTCTCCAGTATGAATCCAGCTGCCTTGTGTTGCTGATGTTCCGGGTTACCATGACATCTGCATATGGAGAAGGGAGCTGAAGGAAGGTTGTAAGGGCCATTTAGTTCATGCATTTCTTAACTTTTTAGAAATGACAGCCTTTTTGGTGTTCTTTTGTGTAGGTCTTTAAATGCAGCTGCCTGGGGTTTTAAAAGAAGAAGCTGTGATGAGGCATCTACTTGTCGCTCATCAGGGCCCTCTGTACTTTGCTGAGAGGAGCTGGTGGCAGAAGTCACTGTTAGCCTGATGTGACACAGCTCTAGAGAGGCACGGTAGAGCCTCTCAGGAATATTGGCTAGTAGACAAGCATGGCGAGGGGCCACAGTGACTTCTCCTCCAGGCACCCTCCAGGAAAAACTGCCTGGACCCCTGACCTGGACTTTTTTGCTGCTACTCAAGTCAAGCCTTTGGTTGTGGGTCTCTCAACTCTCATCATGTTGTACTCTGACTCAATCCTAGTCTTGCTTTCCAGTCTCATGTTTGTAGCAGCCTTCTTCCCCCTATTTTAATGTGATACCAGTCCATCTCCCAGCTTGCATTTCCCTTGTGGAGGGTTCACCCATTTACATGGAGCAAGGTCAGCTCCCTCCTCAGAGCTGCCATGCTGACAGATCCAACCCCCAACTTTCACAGACCCATTTTCCACATGCCATTTTGGGTTCTCATCAGCATTTTCTCTTTTAATGCTGTTAAAAATGAGAAGCAAATAGTTATTGTAGAATGAGTTATGTGTCGGTGACTCTGCCACTGGATAAATCTTCTTCCGTAATCGGCATTTAGAAGTGACATTCTTGGCAGAGATTTGATAAAACCACCGAGCAAAGGAGAAGTGTGAAGCCAGGTAATGTTTTGATGGTTCAGTGGATTCCCACTGCAGTCCGTCCTGTTTGATCTGGATTTACAAATATCAGAGCAGTTAATGCTGCCGTGGAGGTTATCGGCTATGTCCGAATGTAAAACTGCAGAGTAAATATGGGGATGTCATGTGGAATATGAATAATCTGCTTAGAGCTAAGTGATCATTCTGCTGTGTGTTGGATTAATTGGCGGCATCTTGGTGGATCCAAATTTGGATTTCAGCAAATGGAGAGAAGTGAAAAAAAGGTAATTTTAAAAAAATGAGTATTTGATGCATTTATAGTTGCATCTGGTCTGTGACTGCTGAGTTTAACAGCTGCTCCTTTTATTTTTGCTGATTTTTCAATCATAAAATAATGCCCTGCTCCAAGCAGAGGATTTGTGGAAAATACTGGAACAGATGAACGATATTAGCAAGTTGCTAACTAAATATAATAGAGGTGGTATGCATTTCGATGTAGTCAATTTTGTGGGATTATGGAATTGGCATGGCATTAAAATAGCTCCTTATTATTAAGCTATCAGCCACAGAAAATGATTGCATGTCATATTATCATTTATTTGATTTCTAATTTGGCCTCAGACAAACTCTATTACCCAAATATTCATCTAACTATAAAAATTGGACCGTCACTATAAGCCTGCAGCTCACTGGGACTGAAGGAATCTTAGGTGTTCACTGGCAATATAAAAGGTCTGCATAGTTTGCAGTTGGTAAGTGGCAGAAAGAGTAAGGGATTCTCTTCAGAAACCTTGACATTTTCAAGCTCCTTTGAACAGTATGCATAGGGTAATAATGATATTTTAATTAGAAAAAATTACAGCTCCATCCCACTGCTTAAAGGGACTGCTTAATAATACAAAAAGCAAGATTGCATTTTCTGTAATCATTACTTTTAAGAACTGGCTGGAACAAAGGATTTCTTTCATTCATCTTTATGCTTCTACATTGTGGCCAGGGAGGCCATCACCCCACAAATCCCCTTTATTGGGAACTTGCCATAACCACCAGCTCCAGAATTGAATACATATCGATGTGGTGTGCTTCTGGGAGCACACATTATGTTTTTCTTCTTTTGCATCTGAAATAAATGACATGGTGTAATTAAAAAGGGAATAGGTTCTTTGCCAATGTAAAACCTGAGAGCATGCTATGTTAGGTATTTGTTATGTCTTGCAAGACCATCACAAGGTTTATTTATTTTATATATATATATC
>NW_009936763.1:109066-126195 GCF_000696875.1 Nestor notabilis
GGGGGTGGGGGGGTGATAATTGGGAAATGCATACCCTAAATAAATGCACAGAAATTCTGGAAAATTTGATTGTTCCTCTTTCTTTTGTTTTTTTCTTCTTTTTTTTTCTTTTCTAAGAAGTTTAACACTCACTAATATGCTCCATATTTGTAGGCACATTCATTTTGGGTCTATCTTTCATAGTATTTTGAAAAAGTGCTAGAATATTTTCTCTTCAGCCAAAGCAAGGAGCTGTGCTGTAGTCTCCAGCAGTGAGAGTGGCTGAGGTTTGGTTTTGAAGCTGGGAAATGGGCTGACACAACTAACTCACATCTTAGATGCAGGTGGCAGAACAGGGTTGTGCTCAGGAAAGCCTTAGCTTAGGTAGCAGTCTGACACTGCCAAATTAATGGGAAGGCTGAGCCAGGTTCCTGCCACTTGCTCTGATGCCAAGCTCCAGCCCATAGAGCTACAGCTGAGGACGTGGGCCTGTCGGCCACATGTCAGGGTGGCTCCTGACAGAGCACTGACGCAGGAGCAGGATTTGGGAACTGGCTCAGCTAAATAGCCAGGGGATCAAAGCTCAGTGCTTTGGGCTTGCATTGCCATTTGCGAGGCAGTAACATGATTATTCCCAGCTCTGGAATAAATGTTATCTAAAGAACTAATGAGATTCAATTGTTGTCTTTGTCCATTGCTTCCGTAAGTTTTAAATAGTTCTTCTGTGACTGAATGAACTGTTCTCAAGTTGGCTAAATGATGATTCCAGGAGTCTAGATAACCCTGCAAGGGGAAAAACCTATCAGTTCTGTCCTATACATGCATATAAAGGTATGTCAGTCTTTACTATCACCTCTCTGCTACCATGGATGCTTGTCCAAGACTACATCTGTTATTTTGGCTATAACATTCAACAAGATGCTCTTGCCCTCCTAAGTGCTGACCATTCTGTTGAGAATAAGTATGTACGTGCAGAGAGGGCTGCTTTATCTGGAGAGGGTAAAGGAGTTTCCAATCTAGGGAAAGCATGGCCCAAAATGACAGATAGCTTACAAGTAGCACGATGCGACACAACTATCAGACATCCAGAAAGTATGGTTTTGCTTTGAAAATCATGCAACTGATGGCAGTTTGGCACTCTTTTTCTCTGTTTGGATGAATATGATGTAAAGGGTTTATTTCACATATCTGTTGTTAATTTAATATCCGTGGATAATTCATAACTCACAAATCTCACACACTATTTATATTTTTTTTGAAGGCTGATACAATCCCATTTCCAAGTTGTAACACAATAAGGGCACCAGTTCAGAAGCTGCTGCCATATCCTCTTAATTAATGTACACGTTAAAATCTGGATGCGAATAATAGATTAGATGAACGCAGTTGCAGTCAAGGGAGATGTCAGCATCTATCTAGCAATGAAACTCTGAAGGCAGGAAAAAGTTCAACTTCAGCCTCACTTCAAGTGTTCTCCTGGATTTTTTAATTTTGATCTCATGAAGCAATATGTGGGCAAAGAACATGCCAGCATTTGCCAGAGCAGCAGTAGCTGTACATTTAGCACACAGCACACTCTGCATTATTCTGTAGCTGTTTCAAGGCAAAGCATTTTGTCTTTTTTTTCCTGTGCTGCCTCAGCGTAATAGCAGTGCTTCCCATATAGGTCAGGAAACCATGATTTTGCTGGTCTCTTTACCTTCACATCAAAAGTATATAAGTGTTAGCTTATTTGAGTCCCAGTGGGGCTTTCTTTCTGACTTTATTTTTATTATTTGGGTGCAGCGAGGGTGAATGAAAGGTCTTGTTAAATATAAATTGGAGCATACAAAGAAAAAAGATATGTATTCTAAAGAAGCTGGAGTAGTGCTCTGTGTGATAACTGTTAAGCATCAGTAGATAACACAGCGCTTGCCACAGTAGATGTCTCTGATGTTTTTGCTTCTTTCCTCTCCCTCCCCTCTTTCTCCCTGTGATTACACTTTACTCCCTCTCTGGTCTCTTCCACACCTCTTAGCCTTTCCTGACCTGTGTAATATTGAAAGTACACTTAGCATGTGAAATGCCCTCATCTCAAGGATCAGACACCCTAATGCAGAGCATTTCCTTCAGGTTGAGTGACAGCAGAGCTCCCTCTCAGACTCTTCTACGGAATCACTTCCCTGCTGTCAAAACACACATTTTAAGTATAAGTAGTAGCCCCACAGAGTGAAAATAGAAATGTCCAGGATAGTGAGGATAGTGGTAGAGACAGAAGAGCAGCTCTGCTCACTCCATCTGCAGCCCATTTGATATCAGCTAAAGCTTTTCAATGGCAACATCTGAAAGAATCTGGTATATGCTTGCATAAAGCAGGGGCCTTGAAATTAACTCTGTCATCATTCTGTCCTCAGGCAATAGGGTTAGAAGTAATTGTGATTGGTCCCCCAAAGGGTGCGTGGGGTGAAGGCTTTGGACTTCAGGCAGCAGTGGTCTAGTACATGCATTACCTCTAGCTAAGGCTTGAGCAAGAATCTTTGTGTGAGGAAGAATACTATGATATTTTCTGAAGTGTCAAGTGATTGTTTTGTAAACTTCTCAGCAAAAATTGAATATCAGTGGCTTAGCTGAACTTAAAAATAGGAGATCATCTAATCTTTCCCATAAGTGAGAGAAAAGCCTAAATAACTTTGTGGGCCCAGATCTCCAATTCATTGTAGGGGCACATCACAAAGCTTCCCTGAAAGCAGCATAGTGCTGAGCAGAGAGCTTGAAATCACCCCTGCATCTGTCTGTGCTCAGTGCTCACGTCTGGGTAATGGTGTTCAATAAGTGAAATTGTTCTATCTATATGTATGATAATAGGAAAATCAAGATAAAGTTGCTATATACTGCAGTGCAATTGGGAAATTCGGGGTTGCTGGTTAACTTCACCTGTGGGCCACAGATACCTATTACAAAATATGAAGAAGTGACAGTTAAAATGAGGGTAGGTTTGGCTATAGTATACTTGTGGGTTTTTTAAGTAATTGCAGGATTCTTGCCAATGTCATAATTTCAGCTGGGGTTTTGGGTTGGGTTCTTTTTTTACCCTTGTAGAAAAAAAGAAGAGTTTTCCCTGAAGTAGGTAAGGCCAAAATATTGGTTATTCTAAAATGAGAATCTGAAATATTCATATCTCGGCAAATATGACTAAGCCATTAAAATTACTCCTTGGATAGAGAATTTGGCCTAAAGGAACAGAGCTTGTCCTTCAGATAGAATCCAGAATACCTCAGCTTGTGGATTGCTGGATCATAATTTCTGTCTCAGTCACCTGCAAAGCAGCAGTTTGACACTCCTGACTGCTGCCCACCCTTCTCCTCACTCCAGACCTGGGGACGCAGAGAATGGAAATGATGGAGATAAAAATAAGCCTTTCTGATCCCAAATCAGTTTTACTGTGAGGCTGCATTGGGGTGGATGTTCCCTATTCCTCAGAAAAAAGGAAGCAGTCAGGGAGAGTAGGAGAGAATGATAGAATGGTTTGGGTTGGAAAGGGTTGGAAAGATCATCTAGTTCCAACCCCTGCCCTAGGCAGGGGGGGCACCCCCCCCAACCAAAAAGGCTCTGTCCAACCTGGCCTTGAACACTGCCAGGGATGGGGCAGCCACAGCTTCTCTGGGCAACCTGTGCCAGTGTCTCACCATCCTCACAGTAAAGAATTTCTTCCTAATATCTAATCCAAATCTACCTTCTTCCATCTTGAAGTCATTCCCACTTTTTCTGTCACTACATACCCTTGTAAGAAGTCCCTCTCCAGATTCCTTGTAGGCTCCCTTTTGGCACTGAAAGGCTGCTGTAAGGTCTCCCTGGAGCCTTCTCTTCTCCAGGCTGAACAAGCCCAGGTCTCCGGGCTGCCTCCTTAGCAGAGGTGCTCCAGCCCTCAAATCATCTTTGTGGCATCCTCTGGACTCACTCCAACAGCTCCACGTCCTTCTTGTGTTGGGGTCCCAGAGCTTGATGCAGCAGGGGATGCAGAGGGGCAGAATCACCTCCCTGGACCTGCTGGTCATATTACGTATGTCTCCATGTAGGTATATACTGTAAATACTGGATCAGATGCAGGGGATCAGCTACACTGAAAGGATTTGCAATTGATTTCAATTTGTTTGTACCCTATGAGAACAACACACTCTTTTCCTTACAGCTGCTGCTTGCTGTGGTTTTGTATTGACTCACCTCTCATACCTTGAAACACGCTGGCGATTAAAACAAATGAGCAAATAAAACACTCTGTAAAATATAATGCAGAAGAGTCGTCGCTCAGTGTAATGACTTTCTGACCAGCGTAGACTCTTTGAGGGCTAGTTCTTGACGTGCCCATCTTTGTGTGTTAGTGTAAATTTTAATTTAGTGGATTTAAATGGTATTGTTAAGTGACAGGAATGTGTGTTATTGGAGTAATTACCGTAAAGCTATTTAATTATTGATTTCCCCAACATAGCGGGCTTGACATTTTACCAGATATAATGAAGGGAAAGATGCACATTAACAGGATGGATATGGAACAAACAAGCGTTTTCAGTAGTAACTTAATTCATTTTATTAGATATACAGTAATTACCTGGGACGTAAGACTGTTTTCTTCATTGTGACGTTAATGATTCAGATGAAGTGACACGGAGGTAATGTATAGGTATATTATGCATGTGTTTAAGACACCAGGGTTGGCTTTATGAGAATTTGAAGGACACAAGTGTTGGTTTTAAAGATGAATAAAACCTTCAGATTTACTCACCTATTCTTTTTTGCCACTAAATGGGGTTTGGTAATAACATGTATTTACTTCCCCCCCATCCCTCTCATATCTTTTAATGATTTCTCCATGTCCATTTTAATTAACCACCTGAAAAGGAATTTGCTCCTAGTTGGAGAGCGTGGGTGCAGCTGGTCTGATACAGTTCTATCCGAAGGGCTGGCAGCTCTTGCCTTCCTCCTCCTTTTCATCTCAGTGAGAGAGACCCCATGCCCTAAAGCACACACCCTGTGATTTACTTTGCTGAGAAAGCTGAAGGCTCGAGGCAGCCCTTATGGGGTTTGAATGCGTGATTCCAGGGATCCCCAGACATTTTAAATGTGTTTTGTGGGCTGGCAAACTGTCTCTATACACACAGGCACCTGTATTATAGTGAGTAATTCAGCCAGAACTCTCCTGGACGAGATGAAAAATAACTGCTTTTCTCTTGGGAGAACAGCAGTGCATCAAACCCAGGAGCAAACACAGAATGAAAGCTTGCCTGTGCCAGAGAGTCCTGTATCTCCGTATGTGAACATCCTGGGACTATTAGCTGAGGCCACCATTAAGGAGAGCTTTAATTGCTGCAGATGCTGCTTTTTTCCTCATTTTTTACTATGCTTTCGTTACTTCCATTTGTTGATGTGCAGTTCAACCAGAGCTGATTTCACTAACACAGGCCCAGCTCATGGGGCCCATGAAGGCAGCAGCCGCAGCACAACTCAGGTCAGCTCCAGTCTCTGGGGCAGGGAAGGAGTTGAGCTGCTACCACCCCATGCACTCCACTGCAGCCCCAGCATCCCCACACACCTGGGCACAGGGGCTCATCACACCAGCTCCAGCGTGCTCCCAGATTCACTTCATCCACTTTTTAAAGCAGCAGCATGGGTGTGTTGTTACGGAGAAGTGTTGCACTTGCTTTGAAGCAGGTTTTAGTTGCTTCATAGGCCATAGATACAAGCACAGAAGGATGCTCCGAGGGTAAGGTTTATCTAGGATTTGAGAATTTTTAGACTGTTAGGATGTATTCGTGCCCAAGGAGAGTAAAGATGCCTCTAACTACTGTGATTTACTCTGCAGCTGATGGTATCTTATAAAAGGCAAACCCATGTGCCTGCAAAAAAAAAAAGCAGAGAGCAATAACAGGGAGATACCACTTGTGATAACTGTTGGTCACTGCCTGCTTCTAAAATGCAAGTTCCTTTAAACAACTGGGTCTGTGGGGCTTTCGGCTTACTGAACAGCACCTACATCATGTGCATTTTATCATAGCAGTACCAGGCTTTGAAAGAGTTTGGATGTTGTTTTGGGAAGCTGTGGGCAGTCTGTCTCATTTACCCAAAGCTGGTAAGCTCTAGGAGCCAACAGAATATGTTACTGGATTGGTATCATGCCATAGAGCAACAAGTCTTTAAATGGTTTTCTTGACAGAGACACCTGAAGTTTCTGTAAGTCCCATGATTGAATTTTACAGCTATGAGAAGAAAACAGACTTCACAGCGTCAAAGGAGAGAAAGGGGACAACTGGTGCTTAGGTGGTATTTCTGACCCGTTGCCTTCTGCGTGCCAGGTTGGTATCTGAGCACAGAGCTCTTTGTGGGGACAAGCCACGCTGTCTGCATCCGAATGGGGAGCTGGCAGTCAGTTGCAGCCTCCTTCACATACACACATACAATTTCTGCTGCTGCTCAAAGCTGCGTAGGTTAACGTTAGGAAATGCGTAATGAGCTACGGAAGGATTGCTGGCTTCTGCAGTTCATGTGGAAGTGAAATGGAAGATTTGCTGGCATCTGCAAAGGTTTAAGCCCTGACTGAGGGAGGCTGATAGTGAAAACTGCTATTATCGTATGGTGCATGGTAGAAAGAAATAAAAGGCCAGATTGTAGCTAGGCAAGTTTTTGTTTATTCCTTCAAAGCCAGCTACCCAGATTGGATGTATTACCAAGGGGAAGAGCAGCCGTGCTGTTTCCAGCTGGGTTTGTAGCCAGCACTCTGCAGGGAATACCCTGCAGAAGGTCTTTGCTTTGGACGGAGATCTCACCTTTCGAAGCAAAGGGAAAACCCATTTGGCCAGCAGAGCCACTTGTGACAGACGTTTTCCATGCCTGACAGCTGAGAAAGCATAGTTTTTCCTCGGGTCTGTCTTGTGATGGATCAGTTCCCTGATGCCATTCGCTGTGCTCAGCGTCTGGGCTCACTGTGGAAGGTGGTTCAGGGCAGGGCTGGAGAGAGAGATTTGTGAAACACTGCCACCAAATGTGAAGAACGGCCTTTCAGCAGGGCTGGGGTTTGGGAGCAAGCTTGAATGTGTGCCCCTGAGAGCTTCGGGTGCAGCTTTCATTTTCGTGTTTCACAGTTTTAGTATGTTTGGGCTGTTGGTCCTTTTGTTTCCCAGACTCGTGGGCCGTGTCATTAAATCCATTCCTTTTCCTCGGGGAAAGTCCTTAAAGGAAAAGATGTTTTGCTTCACTTAATCATGTTCATATTGGTTTATTATGCGTTGTGTTAGACTTGTCTTGCAAAGCGCCCTGGTCAAAGTGCTAAACTTGTGTGGTGTGGCTGTGCAAACATCCATCCCTGCACAGGCTAGACCTAGGTATGTGATCAAAACAGTGAATAGCTCCCCAGTAACGCCTGTAAGACACAAAGTCGAATAGTTGGCAGATTCCTGAAAGACTGATTCTAATGGCATTGCTGTCTTGCGGATAACAAAGAGTAGAGACAAGGAGGAGAGGGGACTCGGTGCCATTAATTGGGTGCTGCAAGTCAGGGGCCTGTCGTGACAGTGTCCTGGCTTCTCAACAGCAAACTGACAAACAGAATCTCACATGCACACAGAAAAAGCTTTATTCACATCCCCCTTGTTCCAGTCGTGAATATTTCAAAATAATTACATATAATTACATTGGAAATTTCATGTATAATAACAGGATGATGTCATTCTGGGTGCAGTCGTGCTGCCACTAGAATGGTGACTATGGTCTCTAATTAGATGAAGATTTATTTTCCAACCTATAAATTACAATTTAGTGAAAACTGAAGAAAGTAAATGTAAATATTAATTTGTAAGCAACAAATACTTAGCTACAAATCTGCCTAAAGCTGAGAAAAAGGGCTAAATAAGATACTGCAAGTCCAGGGGATTCATGCTTAGCCTGGGGCTGTTGGTCAACTTACAGGACTATAGATACCACTTATAAAATCATAGAATAGTTAGGGTTGGAAAGGACCTTAAGATCATCTAGTTCCAATCCTCCTGCCATAGGCAGGGACACGTTGCACTAAACCATGTCAATTTCCTCTGATTTCCATGCAACCTAAGTTGAAAAACTATATGATTACAAAAATAAGAAATGTATATTCATAAAGAACATAAATGTTTTGAGTAAGCATCTCTTTGGTGTAAGGTTAATTTTTACAGGTAAAAGAAACTCAATTTTATCATTGCAAAGAACTGGGCAGGTAGAGTGCTGATAATTCTCATACCTGATTTGTATGTATTTGGTAAATATCAGGAAAAGCCGAGAGTCCTACTTTGTCAATCCAAATGTACAGTATGAAAATAATTGAAAAACGAGGAGGCTAAAAGTAAATCTCTTATTTCTTGCCATCTGTG
Source organism: Nestor notabilis (assembly GCF_000696875.1). Lineage (NCBI taxonomy): Eukaryota > Metazoa > Chordata > Aves > Psittaciformes > Psittacidae > Nestor > Nestor notabilis. Next base: position 117,418 of record NW_009936763.1, read on the forward strand.
TGAATGCCAGTTCCTGAGAAAGTATAACCTTTTCGTGAGTAGGAAAGCTACTTCAGCACCACAGCTCAACTTCGCAGTAGTACTCCAGATAATACACTTTCCTGGAAATTCCACAGTTTTAGGAAGAAAATGTAAACATATTGCAAAAGTTTCTGTTGTGAAACTTTCTAGTCATATGAGAGCTAATCTTTGCGTGTAAAAGGAGCAAGCCTTGCTGGATTCATTAATGTTTCCAAAAATGGAAGCAGATTTGGTAGTGCTGTGGACTTGAACACAGCATCCTGAACTTCAGCTGTAGCTCCTGTAAATTATTAACAAGAAATCCATGAGAGAAAATATATAGAAACCATCTTCCTCAGATTGCTTTCATCTGTTCCTTACTGCTTCCTTGTCATGTCTGTGTGTCAGTGATTTAACAGGCATGAAGGGCCAGATTCCCACAGTTTGGCTTCCACAGCTAAAGACAGGTTTTTAAAAGGATTCCTATTTAGGCAAACTATGGAAAATAAGATTTTAATATGAGAATTCATGCATATAGATCATGTTTTGCCATTATTTCTATAGGCAAGCTTCTTGATTATTTTTTAATTAGGGTAAAGACTGCATCTTCTTACAGGTTAATGTCTTGGTGGCATAATGGATATACATGGAGAAGGAGGAAAAGATATATATGTATTCTTAGAATATTTGAATTTCTGATCCTATTTTTTGTGTGCTAAGTTTTGGCATGTACTAAGTTTTTGGTCTCTCTGATGTACATAAATTGTCAACAGGAAACATTTGAGCTTTGAAGCTTTAGGTTGGGGCTACTGCAATTGTGCAATCTATTCTTATAACAAAATCTCATCAACTTGCTCAGTCTTAAAGATCTCAGACTTCTTCCTTCCTTCCTTCCTTCCTCAGCAGGCAAGGAAATGTGTTTGAAATGATAAATAGTATTCTTTGAGGAGGTTTTATTCCTCAGATGAGATTTGTACTGTTCTTTAAGGCCTACAATTTTCAAATTGCTCCCACAATTTATTCATTAGAAGTTCTGCTGGGGGTTTTTTTGAACTTTTGGTCACCAGATTGCACCAGTTTGCTGTTAAATAATTTAAATGTTATTTAAACAGAAAACAAAGACAGATGAATGGCTTGGATAGAAAATCTTGCGAAGAGGCAGTGCAAGGCACTTAAGAAACTCTATAACAATAATCACTTTAATGAGCAATCAAATATGCATTCTTAAAGTCTCAAGCAGTTAAAAAAAATCTGCCATTTGGAGGTGACATATCTCCTTTCTGTTTTGACACTCATCTGCATTAGTGTACACTTGTTAAACTTGTGTCTCTAAATCCTGCTTTGTCAGATATTCTGGAAGCTACTTACACTTTCACTCAGGGCTCAAGTTGCACCACTCTCAAACCACTTAACACATTTCAAGTGCCAAAGTGCTAACAAAGTCTTCCTTCCATCACAGAAAGTGCTGCTATTATAGCTCCCCAAAAGTACTTTTAGGCATGCAATGGACAATTAATAAACTTGAATGCTAATAGCAGTAAAATAATGCTGCTAAAAGCAAGGTAGGGCTGAAAAGGAGTCTTTCATTAGAATTCACTTAAAACACTTAGAATCCACTTGTGCTCACAGAATTCACCCCAAACTACCCTGGCTAGAGAAGATGTTTTTCAAACTTAATTTATGATCTTAAGCTTCTTTTTTCCTGTCTTTCTGGATTTCTGTCTGAGTTCTTAATCCTTCTGTAGGTCTGCTATGGAGGTTACTTTTATTTCTTGCCTTCATGAGGTGGAAGGGAGTGTACCGCATCTCAAAGAGCTGGATTTCTTTTAAGGGAAGAAGAGCGACCGATCTTCAGCCTCAGCACTCTGCCTCTCCTCTGTAATGCCGGAGAGATGCTTTCACATGCACACCCAAACTTTTCAGTCACTTCAGCACTGAGCATTAACAACTCTCTGTATAATGGCAGCTGAGAGTGTTTATCTATTGCAAGATCAAGCTGTTTGGACTGAATTCTGCAAACAGTAAATTCACTGATTAAGCATTTGCTTACGGTCCAGTGGCTTTAAAGACCCTCAGTGCTTAGCTCAGGAGTTTGCTAAAGTGCTCTCCTGAACAGGAGCCAGAATTTGTACCCAAACCCACTTGTTCCTCTTGCCCTTGGGTCGTATTTAGAAATGTTCTCTGAATGACAGCATTTGGCTAATTTAATTGTGTTGTTGAATGAGTTGGTTGAACATACACAGCAGTCGAAAGGTTATATACACCTGAAAGGTGCCATCTTCTTCCCTCCAAGAGAAACAGTGCTGCCTTCAAAATGTACAGTAACCTGATCCTGATTTGAATCATTAGACTTACATGATAATTTTAATAGTTAACCTTCTTAGGAGCTTGCCAGTGCAGGTAGTCAGGAGAGATGCATGCAACACCTAATGAAAGGTTGCTTAAAACCTTTGATTAACACCTGAATTCAGAGACCTTAAGATGTGCCTGCTAAAAGTACGATTACCTTTCCTTCTAATTTGCCTATAGATGGAGTTTCATTATGTGCTGGCTTTTGCATTTGGGATGTACCATATTTGCACCATGGCTAGAACCCCTGTCAGTGAAAACACCAGGTCAGACACGGTTTGAAGAGAACATATACAATCCTTTCTGTTATAAATGCAGTATACATGGGACATAAACAGACACTCCACTTAAGAAATGAGAGAGTTTTATATGGATGACCTGATTCATTGATTGTTTGGAATGTCTAAATACGTTTACCCCCGAGGGGCTAACTCAAGAGTCAATGTTATGTCTTATTTTATGTTGATTATGTGTTATGATTCTCCTTCGGAACATAAATTCCTGTCGGTAAATTAATAACTCGCATTGGGGCACCCCAATGTATGAATCCAGGCTTTCACCAGGACAATCAGATTATTTTCATTGATGTTACAAACTGATGTAAAACAGAAATGAAGGCGTGGTAAATCTGATTAAGAATTTCTTTATGGAAATCTGTGCTTATGCTACAGAAACTCCCATATGTCTGTAAAAATTGTCATAGAAACAGCTTGGAAAATATATTTTGTAAGGAATGGTTATGCATTTAACTTCCAATACCTCTGTTTCTCATAACTGTTATTTCTTCCATACCTTTTTTGCTTAATAGTAACTGCCATATAAGCAACATTGTGTATATTCTTAAGGTCTCGATGTAAACCATAATTAGTGGGGAAATTCTGAATTTTACCTAGTTCTCATGCTTAGCCTAAGTGACAGTTCCCTTTTATTTCCATTGGATAGGTACTAAGACATTTTAGGTATTCACCACACCAAATGAGAAAAGAATTGAGCGTTGGTGGTACTTTTAGCCTCTCTTCAGAGAGAAGGCAGAAGCTTCAGCCTGATCTTGACGAAGCTTTCATTCAGTTCAGTTCAACGTCAGATCCATGTGGTTGAATTAGGAGCAGAATTTGGTGCTCCCCTTTAAACAAATTAAAAATAATCTGATGGTTTTGAGTCTGGGAACAACAGTGCTATTTTTTTGCCTTCAACTTTCAAAAGACACCCTCTCCATCCCCCTCCGAAAGACCCATTTCAGCTTGCAAAATTGAAAGCTCATATGCACTGACCTGTGGGACGGTCCTTCTCTGAACTGACCATGAGATGAAACTGCTAAGGATGAGATGTAACCATCTCTGGCCAGCAGGCAGCCTTCAGAGCACCACATCCCCAGCCTCGTAGAATCATACAATGGGTTGGAAGGCACCTTAAAGATCATGTAGTTCCAACCTCCCTGCCACAGGCACACCTTCTGCTAAACGAGGTTGCTCAAAACCCCATCCAGCCTGGCCTTGAACACTGCCAGGGGTGGGGCATCCACAGCTTCTCTGGGAGTCTCGTATTGCTTCTGTCTGCTGCTTCATTTTTGGTAGGGATGAGCATGGGGGTTCACTCCCATGTGTTTTCCTGCATTGAATTACTAGATTTCGAGATATCAGTGTTCTTGCCCAATAATACAACACTGAATAGAAGTTACATTTTCAGTTGGCAGTCAAGGAAATGGATTTACTGGTTTTTAAAATACAGTTAACTCCATTGCTGTTCAGTGCAGTGACCCAGCAGTGGTGGGAACACAGCAGAAGGAGGTAGGATTGTTGTTTGAAGGTTAAGTGCCAGTCTTCACTGTCTCCTCTGATGTTCTTACAGACTTTTGTACAGAATGGAAGCTGTCTGCTGTGAGCAAGTAGAGCAAATGCTGCTTGAATTTAATTCATTCTGAAAAGCATATATAGTAAAACACATTTGTTTACTTCATGCTGTGGAATGGGGCCTTTAAGTCTGTTTCTAATTTATTCCAAGTTAGAAATATGAGGTAAACGCAGAAATCATGCATTAATAAAATCTCTTTATGTTCCCAGCTGGCATGAGAAATAACAGTTGTGGTTCACTGAAAATGACTTTGGGCCAACACTTTTGATGTGATTTTAGGTTTTATTTTCAGCCATGCAAGAACTCTCCTCCGATGCTTTCTTTTTAGTGTTTTATGAGCAGTTAGTGTTTGTGTGTGTCACTGAAGAATGGGTAAAGAAAAAAACACAAATTTTCCTTTATTTTTTGTAAGAAAAAAGCATTAGCAAAGCCAGGTCTATCCAATGATTATCACCAGCGGGAGAGGTGGTAAAAAAAATAGAACTCCACAGTGTTCACGTTTGTATTCTTAACAGAAACTATTATGCCTTGTCAATTTGTACCACATTTTGCAAATGAACTTGTTTGTATTGTGGAATATAGAAAAGGTGCATGATTAGTATGCAAATTGACCTCTGAAATATGAAAATGTACAAGATCAGAGTGTCATTTTCAACAAAGTGTCATATTTCCACTGGAAATACAGAGCATTAGCGAGGGAAGGAGATAGTTCTATCCTAAAGAGAGAATATTATCTAGTAATTAAAATGTGCAATAGTTTCCTACTTGAACTTGATATAGAGGCTGGTTTTTTATGTGTGGTAGAGCAATATATTTGTTAGAAAGTCTGTTTTCCTTAATCTTATTGCTCCTTAAATAAAAAATGATGCCATTTTCTTCTGTATTGTTAGGATATTAACATAGGCACCTAGTGCTCTTCAAAGGCACAAGATGAAGTCCCTTGTTCAACCAGGCGTGACTTTTTTCCTTCCTGAAAGAGGAAGCTTCCCTGAATCAGCATTTCTATTGCCATCCTTCTAACTGAGCCAGTATGGGTAATGATAGGATAGTCCTTCCTAAAGTAATTCTCAAACATGCTGTAATACTCAGCTCTAAAGCCAGAGCCATTCTGGAGTCAAGGGTTGTTTGGTCCCCAAACATTTCATTCTGCTGCCACAGCTGTTACTGCCTCAGGTAGTTATTTGTCTTACTGCCTGTCAAGTTAACCATCGTTATTGGAAAATACTGTCTGGCTTAAGCTGTGTGATCTCTAGTATCTTCTTAAATATCTGTCTACAATCCTTTTGCACTATTTAACTTGGAAACACAATCTGAGTATCAAAATTTGATTTCTTATGAAACTTCAGTGGATCATGCTTTAGCTGTTCTTCAATATGTGGTTGAAGAATCGCCCCCTAACAGAGGGCAGGATTTAGAAACAGCTCAGGACTTGTCTACCTTTGCTGTCAGTGAGGTCAGTGATGAAACATCTCTTTTTCTTCAAGCCCTTCCAGAATGCCACACATCTGAGCCAATACTGTAATGAATGCCAGTAAGTTCCACCCAGAATACTTATTCCTTGTGCTATTTTATTACTGGATGCACTAAGGGAGACTTTTTTCCCTGCAAAGGAAATTCCAATACATATAAGTTGAAGTCTTTGGGGAAAATGATTTGCTGGCAAAAACGACCATCTCATATTCAATAAGTATGCACTGCATTTAATCCTCATTTGGCAAAATAACAGTATTTTTTTCTTGCTTGCTCTTATATCGAATGGCACTTTTCTGCCTAACAACATTTTAAAAGTATGGCTTGAATTCTGCAAACATGGCTCACTGTTCAATAAGGCTGGAACTTTTCTCATGTATTGATTGCAGTTCTCTCCAGCTTTACTCCACAATTCTCACACAACCTTGGCAAGTGGCTTTATATTTCTACATCATAAATTTCCCATATGTAGAATGAATAGAATAATTCTTACCCCACATGGGATCTTTGTGGCTTAGTTCATTAATGTGTGTAAAGCACTAAATAGAAAGAGGCACTACCAAAGTTCAGAGTCTCACTATTGATATAGCTGTGAGACTACAGGCATTCAGTTATCACGGAGCAGAGGATGATAGGATTCACATCAAAGCCACAGTGCAAGTTTGTATAAATGCAATCTACATCTGGAGTGAGAACCAATTTGTACCTTATGTTCCCCCAAGAAATATTTACTCAGCTGCAGAATATTGTATTGTTTTAGGAACATCAGAACTGATGGGACTTTCAGACACTCTACTGGCAGGAACATATTTAACTCACTCTTGACCAAATATTTCAGATGCAGGAATCAAAATAGTTACATCTGCAATCCCAGCTGAAGACAATGCACTGAGAAATATCAGAGGGGTCAGTTCTTGGACTAGGGTTAAATAGCACAGATTTGTTGATTTTGGTGGAGCCGTGCTGATTGAACTGCAGATGAGGACCTGGCCTGCGGTGTTTCAACTGGAAGCTAGAAGAGAGTTGTGCTTTTCCTAAACAAGGGCACTGTATAGCTGAGCTAAGGGTTTGAAGTCAGAAAGGTTGTACTTTTCACTGGCACTGAGTTTTGCTAAATGTGCTGTCCTGGAGGAGGAATTCTGGTTGCGGAGGACTGTGTCTGTCAGTTGTCCTCTAGGTCCATTAGGCTTGGAATGTATCTAGCAGAGTATGATGTTAATGACTTCATTTATTAATATTGTGGGTTTTAATGCTTTAGTTGCTTGCTTTTCTTTTAACAACATGCTATGAATTATTGAGTGCATTGTGTTTGTCTTGCAAGATACACTTAATTTAATGCTAAACTATGCCAGAAACTGATTTGATTGACAGGGAAAACCTGCAAAATCCAACCAGGGCATCTCTGATGGGCATCCCTGATGTCTCAGGCTCCTTGACAGTGAACTTGACAGAACAAAGCAGAAAGAGGACAAAATCCTGGATATAGGTCAAGAATTTCTAACACTTAAATGCTTTAAAAAATTGCTCCAAATTACTCTAGTTTTTCAAACAGCACTTGTTCAAAATGTTGGTGAGGGAGCAGTCACCATGGGTGATTTAGGAAGCAGCTCTGAGAGTGCTCAACATAGATGAAACTTTCTGTCACTGTTAAAGCTGACTCATGGCTTCATAACTTACTTGCTCACTTACAATTCAGCATGAAAGCCTCAAGTGTCAACTCCAAACTTTTAGACCTTCTGGACCCCTTTTGTCAGAACATAGGAGCTTCAGAAATATGAATAGCACATTTTGATAGTTTCATTGTGTTGGACTGCCATCTCTCATCTCCCTGATTCAGTCTTTGGCTGTTCTTCCTCATTCAGGTTATTGATTTGTTTGTGCAACCCTGATATTTTATAGTATTACCTCACGCTATTAAAGGACTTTATATCTCTCAGAATATTAAGTGACTTTCTCCAAACTCAATTGAATTACAAGAGGCTGTTACGAGAGTTTGCAGATGGAGAGATGGACACTTAAGGACTGTTTTCCCCAAGAATGATTTAGTGGCAGAAAGCAGGACTCTCCTGGCTGTGAGCTCTGAAACACATGCTTCATTGCCTGTCACCATTTCAAATGGTCCTCATTCAGCATTTTAATTATTTTTTTCACTTGTGCATTTCATTATGTATTTGCTGACTGGAAGGGGTGCTGAGAAAACACCTCAGCATTTTCTATTTTCTCTTATTTTATGATGTTGTAATATTCATCACACCTCTTCCAGTGGCAGTCTTTTCAGGTGACACCTCCTTATTGCTCCCTTCCTTTCTAAGGCAGAAAAGACTAGGGACTTTCTAACAGCCACAGAAGTGTCCCTTAGACAAAGGTGTTAATAGTGCCTTTGGTTCCTTTTTTCTTGTAAAGCACACTCAGGAATGTGGACCCACTACTAAAATAAACAACCCTTGTGTACTTCGCTTGAGGATGTGATAACATCAAAGGGTAATTTGTGGTTCTGTTTGCCAGGTGTCAGTTTGTTCACAGGGCTAATTGAAGTTGTATGGGAATATATATTTATTCAGCAGTGGAGGGATCAATGAATTGATTTATTGTAAATTGCTGTCAACAGTTTTAGGCAGAGTTTATGGGTAGTGGTGCATGAATGAGCACTGGAGATCCACATGGGCCAGTTATGCTGCTGATTCTTTCAGTGTTTTAAAACAGATGCTGCTTTTGGTGCCATCTTTTTGTATTTCTTGGCTATCAGGATTCAGATATGGCATAGAAATGGTAAAATGCAGAATGTGGTGGCTTACCATGCTGTGGTATCATTCTCACTGGCCCTGCAGGCCCGGAGAAGAGACTTTGCCTGCAAAAGAAGGGTGGCTCTTCTGGGCTTCGGAGTGCCTCAGTTTTCACTTTTGTTGTGGCAGTAAGCATGGGAATGGGCAAATAGAGAGATTTGTTTGGTTTTAAGCCTCCCATTCTTCCCCTATGGCCACAGTGCTGTTCAGCACCAACCCAAAGAGTGGTACAACACAGGCGCCCTACACCTCTGTGTGCAGCAGATGTGCAGGGGGTTGTTGCAGGGGATTGCTGCCCCATCTGCCCAGGTCTGCTGTGTAGGGA
>NW_009936763.1:126226-129018 GCF_000696875.1 Nestor notabilis
GTCCCAGCAAGAAGGGCATAGGACTGAGCTCCGTGCGTCCACCACAGGCCACAGAGTTGGTTGTTGGCATCTCAGCAAAGGCACTGGGAAGAAGGGGCTGTATCCAGGACTGCTGCCATTCGTGGCCATAGCTACACCATGGCATTGCCTACATGATCCCAAGACTTGGCCATTCATAGCTGTGTCTTCCTGTGCTGAGTTTGCTCTACTGCCTCAGTTTATATTTAACACTTCTCCATACACAGGCTGGCTGTGAGTATACTTGCAGTGAGAGGGGTATGCATGTGTGAACATGACAGGCTTTCCCCTGTTTTAATAATATCCCATAAATTATGTATTTCTTCTAATCGGTGCATAGTTTAATACATCTTTTCACTACTTAATGTGTATTAATCTGTTGTTTTAATGCATTTCAAATCAACATAACTTCTGCAGTTGGTCTCTGGTGGCTACTCCGTGCATACACAATTATCACATTTCCCAGAATGAAATAATTATTGAAATATATTTCTCTTAATGTCTGCCTTTCCCTTCAGCTCTTTTTTCAGCTGTGCCAACAGTAGGATTTGTTGCTAGATCAAAACATATTGACCTTCTTGTCATTGTGGTTTTGCATCTCCCTCCCTGATTACACCTAAACACTACAGCTGGATATCCATATTCATGTTGCTCTACCACAGAAAAAATAGTCCATCTGCATAGATTTAGCAGTACGTTCCCACCTGAAAAAGAGAGCTTTACCCCATCCATCAAGCTGGGAATATACTTTCCAAGCCAGGAGAACATCAGTGACACGCACTGCGGTGGTGTTCCGAGTATGTCATTTTAACATCCTGGGATGAACGTGGTGTAAAAAGAAAACTCAGAGAACAGAATCTGGGAGAATTAAAGAAAACAAACAAGCCTGTAATTCCAAGGAAATGAGGATTCAAAGAGATGAGGTGATATATGTGGCCACACAATGAGCAGAAGGAGAGGTTTGAAATGTTACATTACGCCAACAGAATTTAATTAATGCCACAAGGAATGGATCACCCTGATAAGCTGTTCACAGGACAAAATAAATAATGATGTTCCCATAATTAAAACCAATGTTCAAAATGAACTGATTTTGCATTTCTGGTGCATTTCTTGCCCTTGCACTAAGCATGAAATATTCTGCCTTTTTGCAATGTGAGAAGAGCTGGAAAAGTAAAAGCCAGGCTGCCCTAGGGAAAGTTCCCACCACCTTTTGGGAAGTGGGAGCATGTTTGCTGTGTTCTGGAACTGGCCAGATGAGCACAAACTGGAGGGGAGTCTGGGAGTCTGCTGGAGAAAGGACTGATGCTTTCCATGTTTCTCCTGCTGTAGTGGGGTGAAGCTATGGAGGCATGAGAATGGCTGTGCCACTGATGGTAAAATTTGGTAGAGACTAGGGACGGAAAGAAAAGCCGCTTCTACTCCCTCAAGAAATGCCCCGTGGAGCTCACAGTGCAAAGCCCGTCTGCCTCTGTTGATTTCCATCTAGAGCTTCGAGTATATTGGCAAAGTTTTCAAATGTCCTTGCATGATTTAGTGTATAAACTCCGCTGAAAGCAAGTAGAGCCGAAGGGCTAAGGTTGCTGGAGCACTTGAAAATGTTACCCTGTAACATTATCCTCAAAGATCAAAACACCAAATTGGATACACTAGCTTAAATGAAATTACCACTGCGTGCCAATCTTTTATCAGTCCCTTTGCTCCAGGGCATCATCTGTTGTGGTCAGAAGAAATCTTTCTTATTTTCCCACGCTGTAAATTGTACAGTAAGGGTCAGGATCTGGTCTAGGGCTTACCACTATCTTGGTTTCAGCCAAGTTGCTTAGTATATGTATTAATCTTGCTAGCAGCAAAATTTAATCTAACTTGTTTTGAAGCATCTGGCACAAACAAGGGTACTGGACCCTTGGTCTCTTCTAACATGGCAGTTCCAGTGTTTCAGAACTGAAGTGAAGTTAACATCCTTTGGATGCGAGCCCATGGTCAATGGCCACCTATTAGCAAGATTGCTTTAGTTCAAAAATTGGTTGGAGCTAAACTCAGGGAATTTAAGAATTCAGAGCTTGGGATTTCACAACCATGAACTCACAGACATATGCCTAATTACAAAGCCACATTGACGTGTGTCTTGGGAAAAAAAAACTGCACAACACTCTGCAAATATGATCTGAAACAAGCAAAAAGCTTTAACTCTGAATTTATTAGCTTATGACACCTCACCTTCTATCTTTCATTTACCAACATTGCCCTTTGTCTTCTGTCTCTACTCCAAACCTGCAGGCTATGAAAAAGAGAAAGAAAATTCCTCCCCCTTTTCCTCAGTGGCCCGGCAGAGCGGAGGAGGTGGGAGTGGAGAGCCCTGTGGCTACTTGGCCAGATCAGAAAATGCAATGCAAAGCCCCTAGGGCTCCTGTGTGTTTGGAGGGGAGGGATGATAACCCAGGATGGCTTTCTCTATTTACTGTTGAAAATGGTCTTTAACATATCTCAATAATATTTCTCCTTAACATTTTAGTTGTTCTTTTTTTGTTCTTTCAACAGCTGTGTTTTCTTTTTCATCTCTGTCTTGATCTGTATTTATTTTTCTCTTGGAGCTCTCATTCTTCTGAAATTAGTAGCAAACATTTCATTTTGATGCACCTTCGTCTCTGTCCTCTTGTGGCTGATACTGTGGGGGAAGGGAATCATAGAATGGTTTGGGTTGGAAAGGACCTTAAAGCTCATCCGGTTGCAACCCCCTGCCATGTGCAGGGACACCTTCCACTAGCGCCGGG
>NW_009936763.1:129045-170948 GCF_000696875.1 Nestor notabilis
TGGGGGCCAGCCACAGCTTCTCTGGGCACCCTGTGCCAGCGCCTCAGCACCCTCACAGAGGAGAATATATTCCTAATGTCTAATCTGAATCTCTCCTCGGCCAGTTGAAAGCCATTCCCCCTTGTCCTGTCACTACAAGCCCTTGTAAAAAGGCCCTCTCCAGGTTTCTTGTCAGCCCCTTTAAGTAGTTGAAGACTGTTATAAGGTCTCCCTGGAGCCTTCTCTTCTCTAGGCTGGACAAGTCCAACTCACTGAGAAGTGCTCCAGCCCTCTGATCATCTTTGTGGTCTCCTCTGGACTTGCTCAAGCAGGTCTATGTCCCTAAAGCGGAAGGGAAGGAAATTCTTCCTGGATGCCCTTACAGAAGGCACAGGCCAGATGCAAACTGCACCTGTCCTCGGCCACCAGCTCTGTAGGTAGGCTCTGTACATCCCTGGCCTCCAGCAAAAGCTGCCACTGCAGAGTATCTGTGGCATGAAGGTGGCATACGGCAAGGTCTGTATTTCCCTGAGCAAATGCAGTGTCCAGCTGTGGCTGGACAGGATGAGCATGGGGAGAAGCTGTTGCTGTCTTTGCAACGCTTACAGTAATTTCAGCTTAACTACAGGGGACCCTTTTTACTAATTACACGTGCTCTGGAGAGAGTTGTGGTTTTTTATCTGGTACTTTGGCCAGTACCGTTGCACAGCTATTTCTCAGGTGTGGATGCATACTTTTACCTTATTAATGTGTTTGCACCAAGTTAATTAAGCGTGCCTTTCCTTAGTGCTTCCATAGGAAATGAGCAAACCAGATTTTCACCTTTTCTGCATGAATTTTACACCTGAAGGGGAAGTGCTGAATCAGAATCTACTGCAGTAACAAGAGTTTTATAGCAGCAAGGCAGAAATGTCCCATATAAATATAGTTAACAACGGCCTCATATATCTGTAGAACTTAAGAAGGGTTCAGCTGATGTTTTATTTAGCAATGACATGATGAAAACCTCATAGAACATTAATATCACTGAACACTTAGGCCCTGTAAAATGTCTCAGACCACTTATCTTGAAGAGTGGACTTTTCAAACCAGTTTTGAGAGCAACAGACTCTTTTTTTACAAAGTTAAAGGGAATACTCCAGATAAGAACACGTAGGACATAGCACAGCTGCTATTGTATACACCGATGGTCTTGCCTACAAGCAGCATTGAGCACTGAGAAGCTGGGCGCAGAGCAGGTGTCTATGCAGGGGCCTTTGCCATCCTTCATCATCTCTCCATAGCAAGTGGAGAGGTTTCTTGGGTTATGCCTGACACCTGACCCATGGTGTCTGCGCTTTTGCTCTTTGATACGTGTGAGGCCGCCTTCAGAATAAGCTGCACAGACCTTCTATGGGGTTTTATTTGGAATATTATACAGGAGTTAAATGCTGCCTTTCATAAACATGTGGCCTGGAGCACAAGTGTGATGAGGAACAGCTGAGGGAGCTGCGGGTGTTTAGTCTGGAGAAGAGAAGGCTTAGGGGGACCTTATCACTCTCTACAATTACCTGAAAGGAGGATGGAAAGAGGATGTGGCTGATCTCTTCCCCTAAGTAACAAGTGATAGGGCAAGAGGAAACAGCCTCAAAACATGCCAGGGGAGGTTTAGATTGGCTATTAGGAAAAATTTCTTTACTGGAAGAGTAGTCATGTATTGACTCCAGGGAGACCTTATAACAGTCTTCTACTACTTAAGGGGGCTGACAAGAAACCTGGAGAGGGGGGTTGGAACTAGATGATCTTAAGGCCCTTTCCAACCCTAACTATTCTATGATTCGATGATTGGATCTTGCTGCTCAGTGCAGTGGTGGAATCACGATCCCTGGAAGTGTTCACAAACCGTTTAGACAAGGCCCTTAGTGACACGGTTTAGTGGTGGTCTTGGCAGTCCTGGGGTAATGGTTGGACTCAATGATCTTAAAGTTCTTTTCCAACCTACTGGATTCTATGAATGCATTAGATTTAGTTGTGCTTTTCAATTCATTAGGTAGGAAATATCAGTTCTGCATTTTAAAAACAGTTATCCCTTTATCTGAATGCATTTGTCTTTATAGCCTCAAAAAGAAAAAGAATCGGATTAACTACCTTGCTTCCTGCACGGTGCTGGGGATGTCTTTCAGTGGCATTGTTTGGTATTTAATTAAAATAAACATAGAAAGGAGAGATTCTCCCTAAGGAAAGAAGTTGACTAATTGAGGCTTCTCTACATTAATTCAGAGCATTAAAGCATTAATGCTTTTATAACACTGTCATTTTGACCTGCATAGGTTTGGGTAAAATTAGAAGCTGCTGTCAATGATTCTAATTTGTCCATATAGAAAAAAATTGCTGGTGTTTCCGTAATGCTCCATTTTAAATGGCTTATGATGCTGATTAAAAGCTGTACTTGAATTAAAGTTATGGGGTTAAAGTCCTGTGCTGCAAGTTAAAGTGTTTCACTTATAAATGGCTAGTGCTGGGAGTGATAAGTTACTGTGCTGGGGTGAGGAGCTCTAAGTTGTTACCTTGCATTAACTTGATCACCTTTCTTTGCTTCTAATCTAAATTTTGAAATGTAAAATCACAGCCATGGCAAAAAGCATCTTGTTTTATGACTGAAAGGAACGTGGTAGTAAATCTCATCTTGCTGGTTGGCCTCCTCCCACCTGCAGGGGATCTTTCAGCAGGACACAGCAGTGCTTTTGGAGGTCCCCAGATTCTCAGAGGACATCTCTCTGCTTCACTTCAGCCCTCTGCCAGCTTTTCAGATGCTGGCTGTGAACCCTGAGCTACCCTCTGCTCCTGCTAACTGAGAGGAGAGGGCACTCAGTGCTCTCCAGGGCTGGCATTTGAGATTCCTCTCTTAGCTCCCCTTCTGACCTTGGCATGACTCGTGATGCAAAGCCATGCTAGGGCTATTCTACTAGCCTAGCTAGATGGATATTGAAAAGGGTCTTTATCCAGTCTTTATTTATGTCTGTATTTTTAACAGTCTCTCAGGTGTAGGCTCAAGACACCTTTCCTTGATCCATTTTGGGTAGGATTTTTGTTGCGCTGCAGCTTTAAGAACTTCCATTTGTTTTGATTCCCCTGTAAATACATGTTTCATTTTTTCCCCAGACTAATTCATACACATTGAAGTCTTTTCATGTACTAAAGATTTCCCCACATGTGAATAGTATTTCCCTTATGAGAAATTACTGTAAAATTTAAGAGGTAATGATAATATTTCTGTGGAGGTGTTTTGGGGTGTTTCTGAACTGAAGCTCAAAGTGTTATGCCTATGGGATAGAAATCATAAGATGGTTCAAAACTATATAAAAAGCTTGTCACTCTCTGATAAATTCTTCAGCTTTTCAGACTATTTTCCTGTTCAACTCAATTAGTTTCAGCTAAAGGCATCTAGAGGCATTTTCCTTACAGGAATTGATGAGACTGTTTATCCGGTAATTCCTATTATTATGTTGTAATTATACATAATGATTAATTTTCCATGCAGAAAGCTTAACTATTTTTCCTAAAATGCATCTGATTATTTATGTTGTAATACAGCATTTCTGG
This sequence comes from Nestor notabilis, assembly GCF_000696875.1. Lineage (NCBI taxonomy): Eukaryota > Metazoa > Chordata > Aves > Psittaciformes > Psittacidae > Nestor > Nestor notabilis. Next base: position 132,607 of record NW_009936763.1, read on the forward strand.
AAAAGCCCAATGCAAGTGAGTAATAATGAGATATATGGTTCTGTGGACATTTACTAGATCTGTGCAGTCACTGTCCTGGACAACAACCAGCTTTAATGGTGAATATGGCACTCTCCAAATGATGTTTCTTGTAAGAAGATACTGCATTTCATAGTATCAGTAGGTTAGACTCTTCCTGCTCTTGATGTGTCAGTGCTCCTCATCAATGCAGTGTCTGAGAATCATCATATTGGGTTTTGAATGTGTTTCCAGTTTTGAAATTGAAGAAAATATAATACAAATATATATATTACTGTTTTTTCAGTAGGAGCTGGGAAAGTGATTCCCACTTTCTTTTAATTCTGAATGATCAACAAATGCAGATGCCCCATCCCTGGCAGTGTTCAAGGCCAGGTTGGACGGGGCTTGGAGCAATCTGCTCTAGTGGAAGGTGTCCCTGCTGATGGCAGGGGGTTGAAGCCAGATGAGCTTTCAGGTCCCTTCCAACCCAAACCATTCTATGATTCTGTGATTGTTGCTGGATTTTGTTTCAGTTTCAGAGTTATCCCATTTACAGTAATTGCAATCCTGGAGATCTTAGATGGCTTTTGTCTTTTGTATTTAAAGATATTGATGATAAATGACCTTTAGATTCTTTGGCACTAATGTATTCCAATTCTAATGAGCTGTTAAAGGAAAAATAAGTGTGGTAAACTATGTTTGTCACCACTAACTAGGATAGAGAGGGCTGACTTTTGAAAGAAGGTGAACTAATCGACTTGAAAATAGTAGAATGGGCCCTGTGGGTGGCAGGCTACAGGCAATCATTTTTTTCTTTCCTGAATCAGAACTTTTAATATGTTTGTACTACTGCATGTGCATAATCTGCCCTTTGCATTAATTATTGGTTCTGTAGCAGCTTTAGAAGAGGGCGCTGAAAGTAATGGCAGTCTTCCAGTTAGCGCCTTTGAGACATCACTTGATTTTCAGATTAAAGAAACTCCACGTCAGTGGAATTACTAATAACTGTTAGCTAAACATTGCTATTTCTGAATAGAAGACAAATGGATTACACCCTTGGTCCCTATGACTTTAATGGAACTGTGCCAATTCTAGATCAATTTAAGATCTGTCGCATCCTTTTAGTTTTGCTTTGTTCCTTTGCATTGTGGAAGCAATGTTAATTTACATCATTTATGCTCTATTAAGTTGAAATGCCATATACATTCTTGTACTGGTGTGTTTGTGGCAGAAGACAAAAAGGCAGGCAATTTGATTTTTAATCTTACCTGGTTCCCTGCGTAGATTTCCGTGGCTCAGTTGTCCCAAGTGTGTTTGTTTAGCTATAAATAAGATATGTGTCCATTCAGGCTGATGTGACAACTGAAAATGCGTTTTGACATCTTCAAACAGAAGTTGCCAGTGTAGCTTCAAGTATTATCAGTTTCCAGCTCAGGGACCCATTCCCAAAATGAGAAATCTGCACTGCAAATTTCAGAGTTGTGCCAAGCAATTATATCAAAAGGATTATACAAGCTATACCAGTTAAGCAGTAAAATATAGTGAATTTGTGAGCTTCTGTTATGTGAAGTCAGACCTGGGCAGGAGATACCAGTTTTCTCAGCCTGGAGCAGGATACCAGACTAGAAGTAGCTTACATGTTGTGCTGCCCAAGCGTTGTGTTGGAATAGTGTATTTTACAGATTAGCTAGAATAAATATCAACACATATCATGATAGAAATGTGCTGATTTGCTACATTTAAATACTGAATTTCTGAATACTTATTCATGGGATGGTGTCATAAACTCTCCAGCAACCCCTGGGTTGCAGCTGGTAGCTCACAGCCAGTACTGCTTGCTGATTTCTTCCTGCAAAACAAAAGCAAATTGCCTGCACCAGTGAAGGAATCTAGACACCGAAGCAAGGGTAAGAGCAGAGAGGTTGCCAACTCAAGGATGCTGGGGAGGGACTCTTCATCAGGGACTGTAGTGGTAGGACAAGGGGTAATGGCTTTAAACTTAAACAGGGGAAGTTTAGATTAGATGTAAGGAAGCAGTTCTTCACAGTGAGGGTGGTGAGGCACTGGAATAGGTTGTCCAAGGAAGTTGTGAATGCTCCAACCCTGGAGGTGTTCAAGGCCAGGCTGGACAGAGCCTTGGACGACACAGTTTAGTGTGTGGTGTCCCTGCTCATGGCAGGGAGGTTGGAACTAGATGATCTTAAGGTCCTTTCCAACCCTAACTATTCTATGATTCTATGAACTGCCTGTAGCCGTCAGGATTTTAATCTGAAATTATCCTGAATCACAAATATCAGACATGAATTTTATTTGGAGGCTGGTTTTACTGTTAATGCAGCAGATGATGTAAAAGCTAGGCAGGCTTTTTTGGCCTGTGTGTTTAGAAGTATAAAATCATAACACTCATTTCTGAGGCCAGACTTATGAAGTTCCTTAAAACTCTGAATTTGGTCTGCATGGTTCCAATCAGAGCAGTTCTAGCAGTTCCCTTTCCTTTGCCTTAGGTCAAGCCAGGGTGATGGGGATACATTTTAGAGGTGGTATGCAGGAGGAACATACACAAGCCTGCTTGTCTGTTAACCAAATTTAAGCACATACCTCCCAAGTACCTCTTTGAAATATTACTCTCAATTTAGCTCTTTGCTGCAGGTGTCAAGCAACAAATTTCAGATCCCGCTTGTGCTGACATTTGCTCTTGGGGAGAAGGAAATTAGATTTCTACTAGTCTGAAACCAGAAACAAATGTTAGAACTGAGAGCGGTTTGTTTGAGCTGTAAGTTGTAAGGCTGCAAAAATAATGAAGTTGGTAGCTGAGGCTGCTTTTTGCCCTTCTGTGCAGGAAAGCTGCAGTGATTCCTTCTTTATTCTCGGGTTTTCTTTTATTTCTTTTTCTCTATGTTTAAGATAAAAGGAGGGACTTTGCTGATTGTCATCCCTCAATTCAGAACAGCCTGGTCTTTCCATGTTCACATCTGGCTGACATGAAGCAGATTCTCCTTCCTTTCCATGCAACTCGGCACAGAGGCTGAGGAGAAGCTTTTCCCACGTTTGCATGGCCAAAGTACCTTACAAGTTGGGTTCATTTTGGTGCCTGAAGAGAAGCAAAGAAACCATGGGTATGCAGAAAAGCTGCCCCATGAATTGAGGAAATAGGGGCAGTGCAGGTGACATCAGTGAGTCCTGGCCTGAGGAAGGCTCTTTCAGGGACTCACATGCGACCCGGTCCCTCACAATCACATCTCTATGGAGAAAGAGATGGGTTTAAAGCGCCCCTGGACTGGGAACAGCTCAGCTGATCTAAGCAAGGGAAGCCACAGCGTGCCAAGCTCCTCGCTGCGGCAAGCAAGAGCATCTCACAGGTGTCCTCTGCATATGCTGGAGCTGAGCTGTGTACGTTAGGAAGGATTGGGACCATACTTTCCACTTTAAAGAACAGCTCTTTGCTGTGTTTACGGATGTTCCTAGTTTATGTACCAAGCCATCTGCCAGGTATGGCATAAAGATTTTGACAACAGTATATTGTGAAGTACAAGTTCTCTTCATCGATCATGTCCAAACCGATGCTACAGGTGTCTAAAAACAGGAATGGGGAGGAATAAGTCCTGCTTGTATTTTATGGAAAAGAAAAAGGAAGGGAACAAAACTAGAGAAAATGTTGGAAACCCCTGTCTCATCTGCACACAGGGCTTCTAAAGCAGTGTTAAGTTTCATAATTACAGTTTCTGAGGATAATTGTTCCATCCAGCTTGTCCTTGTCAGGTTGGAATTAGTCTGCAATTCACTTAGTGTTAAACTTTCATCCCAAGGATGGTTTTTTTGTCTGTTATTTGACCTACAGGGGTACATATGTTGGAAATCTTGTTAGCTTATAGGTATCAATACTTCTTATCACCTCATCCTAGGGGCTGATTTTCATAAATACACATTCCTGCCAGGAGATTTAAATACCCCATTTTTCTTGTCCCACTGAAATTCATTACAGTATATTTTCAGTAAAATACACAGCATAATATATGTTTTGTTTTTTCAGTAGTTACTGTAATTAGTCCCCAGCCACAGGCTTAGAGCAGACGATTAGAGAGAGCACAAGTAACAAATCTGTAAATATTCTTTAACTGTTGGGAGAAGGCTTTTCTTTGTTTTCCAACAGACATTTCTGTGGTACCAAATGATGACAGAATTTGCTGGGCTTAGCCAGCAAACAAATTTGACATGTCTCTTCGGAGATGCTGCCCTGGATATTGCTTCTGCTGTTTCTGTTTGCAAATCCTGCAGCAGTGTCATTTTTTGAGACAGTCAAAAATCAGTGCTTTGACTCCTGAACTTAATATACCTTGAGAAATAACTGATCTCTAATGGAGCTTTCCTCTTTTCGGTCAACAAAAACTAGAACTTTAAAAAGCAAAATAACCCCAACAAACACAAACCCCACCATCCATCATCCTTTAACCAATTTGGATTCAATATTATGGCTCCTTATTAGCATTGGAGGCCAATGTCTACATCCTCACGTGGTGACTGGCTTACCTTTATGGTCCATATGATGACCAGGATTTCCTGGAATATATAAGACAAAGAGGGAAATGCAGTACCAATAAGTAGAGAGATTTTTTTCTCTGCCTAATTTGTTTTAATGGACTGAACTCTGTTGTGGAGTCTGGTTCATGACTGCCATCAAAATCTCCAGCAGCTTAGGAAAAATAATCAAATGCATGGAAGGAAGCAGCTTGTTAGTACCAGAGCTTCTGAAGGCAGGTCAAACCAGTGCTTCGAAATAATTCGGGCTCTTTTGAATATCTCAGATTGATGCATTCATTATCAGGTAAAATTACAATAGTCCTCAGAGGTGATGTGGTAAGAGGGGACCTTAGAATTTCTGTAGTGCTCTTTGAAAACCACCCCAATTTCCATAGGCTCTGAAGGTGCTGAGGGTGCTGACTGCAGCTCAGAAACACCAAAGGTGCCTTTGTGCTCCTTCACTCCTGCCCTGTGCTTTTAGGGCTGGGACTCTTGTATATCCCCTCTGTACATCACAGCTCATGAGTTTTTAATATATGCTGATGCTCCTTCTGTGCTCCAGAGAGACCTCAGACCAGATCACATGTTTGGACTTGTGTGTTTCAACAGGATGGTTCCCTCTGCAATGAAATTGTCCTTTCTGGTATCAAGACTTTGTCCCTTGTTACACTCATAAGAGCAATGTATAAAATATTTTTCCCTCTTCCTCTGGCCTTGTGGTGACTTTTATGGGACTGTCATCTATAAATAAGGAACTGTCTTAATTGAATGTAATACCTAACCTTCAGAAGGGAAGTTCTCTGGCCTCTTGCAAATGGATGTTAAAGTATTTTTGGCCTTTCAGCCCAGTGCATGCATATTATCACCACTGCAAAAATATATACACACACAAAAGAATATGTTGGGTTATTTTTAATGTATTTTCAGTACCTTACGATTATGGATGACTTCATGTCAAATGTCACAGACTTGTTTATAAGTAAAATATTGTGAGCAATCTAAGAAACTGCAGAAGGGTGATATGGGATGCTTTTTAACAGAGACACTAATGTGATGACTAAATGAGATGATGAGCCCAATAGCTTATCACTGTGCTACCAGCCAGTATCACAGTGGAGGTGCAAACAGGTAGGAGGTGTATGTGCAACCATAGCTGCAAAACATAGCTGCTTGGCCCATAGGCTGAGCAGCCACTGGCATCAAAATAACTCCTCGAGTTACTTCACAGCTCTAACAGTACTCTAAAGAGCATACTGGTCTCCAGTCAATTAAACCCTGAGGTTTAATCCTCTTCTGTGGGCTCTCTGTGTGTTCCCCCAGACTAGTTTACTCTTGTCCCTTTTACTTTTACCTGAGTTTCTTTTTTCCAGCCTCCACACTGCTGGGCATTGCCACTTGGCTTTCCTGACAGCGACGTGGAGCCACATCTGCCCATGGCCGATCATGCCAGGACCTAATGAGGCTTAGCAAGCAGGACATCTGAAACGGGACGTTAAGGTCATCTTAAAACCCTCCCACTGTGCCTCCCTGAGAAGACTGGTGGCAGAAAATATTGTTTAGGTGCCTTTCTGGTGTAGGGAGCAAAAGCACTGAAAAGGCAGCTTCAGGAGATTAATGAGTCCTTGGTGGAGAACTTGGATATAAACCCGTTTATAGGGCAAGTGAGGCAGAACTAGCCAGCTGCACATGGAAACAGGCTGGGGCAGAGGCACAGAAATATCCCGTTCGTAGGAAGACCGCAGATGGAAGATGACTTAAGCTTTTTGAGGTAAATGGAGATATTAACAGTACTTCAGATGATAAAACTAGCCAACGCACTGTGACCTGCTTGCTTTAGAAGAAGGAAGGATGAGACAGTTGTAGGATCACAGCTTGGGCAAGTGGGGAGTTAACAAGGCTTCAGTGGATGGAGCTTAGAAACTGGAAGTTAGAAAGGATTAAACATAGTAAACCCTAAAGGATTTAGAATCATTGCTGCTTCTTTCAAGGAGACTTGGGGGCTAAAAATAGTAAGGGATAGGTAAAAGGTAAAGTTGAATGAGGAAGAAATTGTGCATACGCCAGCCCCTTGCACATGTAACTGTGCTGTGCTGAACATGCTATGTGTTTTGGGGCCCCACCAAGGCGAGAAAGGTGTTAATCTAGACATATGTGGATCGTATGGACTGTGTGTAGCAAGGAACAGAACGTTGCTTCTTATAATTAGTGCTACTTAATATGTAAATTTATTCACAGAGCCAAAAATATTGTGAATATATTTTAAGTTCATACTTTAAAAATAGGCTGAATGAAGTAAGGAAACTGTAATGTCAGTGTACTGATGTATGCATACTCATTACAGAAACATGTATTTTCCTACAGCATACATCAGAGGCTCTGGTACAACTCAGTACCTCAAACAGATACACAGACCTTCAGCATGGTGTTTCATCCGTGGTTTTACTTCTTTCCCCTCAGCTACTTAAAGCCCATTAAAAATCATACTCATTAGAGTGTCACTTGACAGCACATCAAGTGGTTGGCTTCTAACAATGGTATTTTAGTGAATGCTGAAGTGTATATATTTAGTTTAAATGAATACTGCAAAGTTGTTAAGATTATTTTATGAATACTTCTCAGCAAAGCGACACAGCTGGGAGGAGGAAATCTAACACATAAGTGTTAGTGTCTGAAAATTATACAGAATTATTTAGCCCATTAGCTTGTTAACCAGGTGCTCCTTGCACTTAGCCTTATTTTCTAAACTCAGGCTATGCGTAATATTTACTTGCAGGTAATGAGGTAATGTTGTTAGATGTAGAGGACACCTAATTCTTTCTTGGACTTCTTCCATTTTCGGGCTTTGGCAGTCTAACAGCTTGTCAGAGAGAGACATCAGGAATGTGATTGTTATTGGAGATGGCTGAAGATGTCTGTTACAGCGTTTTTGTGCAGAAGATAGGAGGGGTTGTCTTGTTTCAAGTTTGTGGAAGGTATCTTATTTTCTTGGTTAAAAGCAAAAGTCTTTGGAAAATGCAGCCTCCCTTCCCTCCCATGCCTTTTATGCGCCTGGTTTGGGGGCAGAGACTAGTTTTTGGGCTGAGAAATTTTTGCTTGGGATTTACAGGGAAACGTATAAACCTTCCTGTAAAAAGAAAACACCCAACAACACTGTCTGCCCTCATGTACATTTTCCTTCATTGCCATAACTAAGCACGCAGGGAAAGTTTTATATTTCTCAGTACAAATCTGGCCTGGACTCGCTTCACTTTTTTTGGTGTTTGTAAAATACAACTTATTCTTATTTGTTCCCCTTTTCCAATCCGTAATTGTGCTCTTTTTAGTCAAGGCTGAAAGAAGTCTCAGCACAACATCATAGCTGTTCTTTTCATCAGTCCAGCCCTTCTTCTGGCACACTGTGCTGCCTTTCCAAAAATACAGCTCGATTCTGCTCCCCTTACGTGCATCGAATAGGCCTTTCCTTTGTGTGCAGCCTGCGCCCTGTAAACATGGACACTGCAGGAGTTCCTTTAATAAATTAGCTGTTAGCACATTCAAAACTTTTAAACGATAGGGTGTTTTTCTGCAGTGAGGGAGGAATTTTCGTCAGATCAGAAGTTGTTCTCATCATGCTGTGAGCTACAGCTCAGGAAACTGCCACCAGGGTTATTAGCAGCAGCTCCATAGCATGCCAAGGGAACCCAGAGATCAATGTTTAACCCTTACACTGCCCTTGTTTTCCTAATTGGTCAGCCAAAAGACTGCAGGAGAAATCCATACATAAGCACTGTGCTGAGAATCAAAGTATTTTCTCTAATAGAGGTCTGCATTCAGAAGTTACTGTTTTAGTGCAACTACCCTTGGTGCTAAGAGCCAGACCCAGAGTCCAGCTTGGATCCCCCATATCTGGTTTTGTTGCTTCCCTATGTTGTAGGCTTCACAAAGCAGCTGTAAACAATGTGCCTGTTGCATTCGATATGATGTAGTTGTTGGAAATAGATTCCTGCAGGATTAGAGGTGCAATCACAGTGCCTGACTCTTGAGACTCCTCTGAATAACAAGTCCTCTTATTGATTTCCCTTTATGGTGAGAAGTGAGGTAATCAGGGGAGATGGATCTAGATAAGCACATTTCTACTTAGAGGAGAACTGGTTTGGGTCTGCTGAAAATCCCATTGCTGTGGAAGAGAAAATCCCCTGTTGCTTTTCTAGCTGTTAATCTGTTTGTGATTAGTTTATTAAAAATTCCTGTGCTGTTCTCAGAACACTGTCATTTATAGGGTTAACCACACAATTATCTCCTGGTATTTGCTGGCTATTTTTGTTCCCTCTTATTTATATATACAATTTGCCATCAAAGACTAAGTGATGCATTTAGATAATGGCCACAGGTAATTGCTTTAACAGGAGAGTCACCAGTGAAATTGCTGTTTTAATACCATCCTGAGATGACCATTCCCACTCAGACTGTAAGAAAAGCAGTGTCATACTATGGTAAACCTCACCAGTTTCAGAGGAAATCATGTGAATTCCAAGCAGACAGGAGTTTAGCAGTAGAAGTCAGGCACAAACCACAACTATTTCTTTGTAGAAGATCCAGCTGTGGATTAGGTATAGCATGCCTAGGAGTGGTTGCCTCTGTAAATGGAAAACAGAAGGGGGAAAAGCTGAGTGCCTGAATACCTCTCTTCATGCTAATGAGAAAATCCTTGGCCTGTGTTCAGTCAGTGCTGGTGTTTTTCTTGGAAGGCACGTTGGTCATCTTGCATGGTATATAATGCACTATGTCTGCCCAAATGTGGTTTATGAAGTGTTCTGTGTATATCTGTTCTCAGAGATTTGGCATTGTCTACTGGGTTTATATAGTATGTGCCTTTAAAAACAGCCCTCTCCCCAGAAAACCCACCAGAAAGCAGAAACCCAAACAGCCTCCCAACACATCAGCATTGGTAATTCAATACTGCCACGCCATTCCTTTGCTGTTAAATAGACAAAAGAAGTAGAAAGGACCCCACAGCTTGAAAGCTGATGCTATTTTGGTCCCTAACAAAAGCTTTGCTTTGGAAAAGAAAAGATATTTGTTAAACTACTTAAGGAGTTGGTTTTCAGCCGCTGAAGGCAGAGTTGACATTAAAAAAGTGGAAAAAAATAATGATGTTGAAACGCGTGTGGCAAGACATTTTTGTTCTGTCAGGAAATTAAAACAATAGTTTGTGGACGCTGATGCAGATTCAGGGTTGAAGAAGAATGCGGCCCAAGGGGCAAATCCTCCACTCTGCAAATCAGGGATGATCTTCCAGTTTAATGGGAGGTTCTGCCCTTTCCTGTTTGCAGGTTTATGGTGAAAGAATCTGGGTTTTTCTGCTATCTTTTATTATTGATTTCACAAAATTAGAAGTCTCTTTCTAATAGAGAGGAGGCTTAAAAGCAATCAATAGTGTTTATCTTACGAGACAGTAGTTCAGACTGCAGTGGAAGGGGGTGTAATTCACCCTTTCCCTTGTTACTGATTGTCTCATTTAGTGTAGTGCTGCACAACAGCTCCAGGTTTTAATGTTGTAAATCCCTTAATTATGCACTCACCAAATGTGTTAAAAATAATTTGAAAGTGTTAGTCAGGCATTTCTGCCTGTATCTCCCTCCTCTTGCACTCCTGTTCTGCTTGCAAATCACTAACAACTTAACTATGTGATTTGTATTGGAAAGATTGTTTTTTTGGTTCATTTCACTTTATTATCTTTCAGCAGAGCTGTGACATCCACTTAGATATCTTTACTGCAATTGTTTCTTGATGAGATCAGATTACCCACTGCAGCTATATCACAATAACAGTAAGATAAAATTCAGGCCGCTTCCTTTTGATGAGCTGCTGTAGCCTGGCTTCAGAGGAGTCAAAAAAACCAGAAAGAGAAAGAGAAAAAGAATAGCACATGAAAAATGATAAAATAAAAAGAATTGCAGTCAAAATTGCTCTGAATTAAGGCAGATTGAAGCTTTTAAATAAACACAACATGAATGAAAGGGAAGTAGATGGTTCTGAATGTTGTGACGGGTAAGAAAACATAAAAACTCCTAAGCCCGGTGACTTGTGTACTCGTCTCATTTCAACAGAGAGCACATTTCAGTTCCTCTGATTGAAAATATTTTTAATAGCTGCTTTCTGTTGCCAGAACATGTTTAGTAGCAGGCTTTCAAACCTGTCTGTGGCTATAGTGTTTGCTGAAAAGGAATGTTTTCTTTTCAACTTGTACTGATATTCACTGAAGGAATCCTGTGTGCAGCACTTCCCCACTCACCACCTGGAATCATGGACTCTCAAATCAAGCAACACGCACTCACAGGAGTTTGCAACAGGCAATGTTATTGAAATCATTAACTTTCCAGGTAAACTTAATAGGTCAGGTTGAAACCTCGTACAGAAAGTCCCACAAAAGGCTTCCAAGGCCAAAGGCAAGATCCTCTCAAGATTATTTGGGGGTTTTCTTGCCAGTTTCTTCTTAGTGAAGGAAGGGTTAGGATAGTGGTAGCTTTTTGAGTGTGAGACAGCCAATTGCTGCGACGTTGCTCACTCCATGCCTGGCAGCACTGCTGCAGTAGATCTTCCACATCATTGGTGTTATTCCCGAATGCCATGTTACAGGCTCCAGTGGAAGAGCTCTGCAGGGAAATGAAGCCTAGAAATACAGATCCAAGTGAAAGTACATCCTGGGGCACATGGTGAGAAAAAGTGCAGCAGGAAGACAGCTAATTCCCAGAACTGTTCCTTCTGCTGCTTCAAATCCTCAGAGCCCCTTCTTGGATGTTTCAGGAGAAAATGACCCACTCTGCAAGATGCCACCTCCCTTTTCAGCACAGTGAAGAGAAAACATCCATGCAGAGATGCTTGTATACGGGTCATGGCAGGAGGGATGCGACCCATCGTTCTCTTCACAGAGGCAGAAGTCTGCAAGGGCCATCCGAAAAAGCCTGGCCCAAGTCCCCTCATAATCAAAGGAGCCCAACTGAGTTCTGTCGGAACAGGTCGGAGCCAGAGCAACCTTGCAAATCATATCAGGAAGCTTCCATTAGGTCGTGCGCCTCTGCTTTGGTGGTTTTCTCATGTTCCTGTACTTCTGAAGAATGGATAGTGCAGTCTACATTGTTGCCAAGTCTTGTGATATTTGATGTTTTTCTCAAAGCCTGAGCTTTGAAGGCATACAAGACACAGATTTATTTTTTTTAAGCTATTGCGCGTATGTGCTTTTAATATGTTTCAGTCTTTATAGTTGGAAAACTGAGGTGAAAACATGACTTGAGTTCCTAAAAGCTCAGAGATGACAAGGCACACGAGATGCCCACAATTATTAATCTGTGAAATGCTGTGAATTTTAAGCTGCTGTCATGATTTTGGATGGTTAAGGATGTAAATATGGTGTTTACAGCAACAGTATGTTTTCAGTTCTGCAAACAGAATGAGGCACAGAGGAACCGAAAGCTGCCTTAGTCCCACAGAAGCTCAATCATCTATCACTCCATCGGAATCACTTATTAGTAGGCAGAGTTGCCTTGTAAGGAGGAAGATGCCACCTTCATTCTGTACAATAATCAGAAAATAATTAAAGGCTTCCTCCCCCAAGAAGGCAGCATCTTGCCTTGGATCAAGGGGTGGTCAAACCACCATACAACATCCCTTGGAAACTGGCATTTGTAGGAATGTCACATTTGAAATGTAGGGCTTCTATTATATGTATTATAAATCCACACTGTGGAGGGTTGTAATTTAACTGTATACAGTCATTGTGCTCTGAAACTTGGCATAAAAATCACAGCCCTGGAGCAGATATTTTTATAACACTAAAATATGTGAAAAAATTGATTTGGCTTTTGAGAGATTTAGACATGTTCAAGTTATCGCTCAGCACATTAGATTTACAGAAGTGAAATTTGTTGGTGAGTTACCAGGTACAAGGATGTGGAGCTTTGGGTGGGTGTTACATCATCCACAGCAAGTAATAATTTGGTTTTAATAATAATGAATAATGCAAACACAGGGACACGCTGTGTGGATTTTAACACGGGGCTGCTGAACGTCAGAAGCTAAATCAGTTGGTGTCGTCTCTGAGAGCAGCTCTGCAGATGCTCTGTGAGTACTTGCAGGCAAAGTCAGTAGTAATGAACCTGAATAGAGCTGCTCATCTCTGTAGGTGTTGCAGTCAGGTCCTAGCTGTGTAATGGGGAAGAGTGCCACAAATTACCGCAGCTACAAGATCAAGGACTGCCTGTCAGAGGTTGCAGGGAACGGGGAATCAGTAGGAGCTAATGAAAAGAGGTGCCTGGTAGACTCACATCTATTATGTGAGTCAGTTGGTTGAGTTGAAATGCTTTATTTACAATATTTGCATGAAATGTGCTTTTATCCTTTCTTTAGTCCCCCCTCCACCTACAGCAGATTAAGAGGCAGTGGAGAGAATTACCTAAGTCTGTAGCTTATTATTATTGAATAATGTCTATATCTGGAATCCTGACTGTACAGATTTTTAACACCTATAATTACTGAACCTGGAGACCAACTGCACGACAGCCATGTGCCAGGCGAGAGACTTTGCTGTTGTAAATTGCTGTAGCCCCCCGGCAGCTCCACTGACTTACAGCAGGGCCAGCCCACTCCATTCACAGCAGCCAGCTCTCCTCTGCCCTCCCTGATTTTCCCTTTTTCTGCCTAGCTAAAATGAGATAAAGATGTTGCTTTGTGAGCAGGGAAAACTGAGAGCTCACCACGCAGCCAGGCAGAAGACGAGCAGGTGCCGAGCACTGCTTCCAGCAGTTGGGCTCCCTCTCGACAGGCTCAGCACACCCTTCACCTTGAGTGTGGGGCCCCTCCGGAGCCCAGCGTGGCGGCTGTGCCAAATGGAGTGCTAGTCCTGCAAGGCCACACAACGCTGGGAGCCAGTATATGATCTCTCTGTGTTTACCTTATGGATGAGATCTGCAGTGTGGCTGCCCCAGGAGCGGTTTGTAAACTTACACTGTAAACACTGTAAAATGTTTCATCTGTTCAAAGTCGGTTGGTTCAAGTATCCTTCCTTTCTTTTCTTTCTTTTTAAAGATCTCTACATTAGCTTCTCTATTTCAAGTGGAGAAAATAGGTCCGAGCTTTATAGATCAATGTTAACCACATCAGATACTTCTCGCCCTTGTTTTTCTTTCTCCGTTAGTCAAGAATAGAAACCAATGATGAATACATACTCTTATCAGCTATCAAGGGTATAGCAGGGTAGCGAATAGGAGATGGGTGGGGTATATTACAGGCAAGGTTCTTTAAATCTGAATGTCCAGACAGAAATTCTTAGTTAGGTTAATCCCACACAGACTAATTTATACTATGGATAGACATGTGTTTAAACAAATACAAGGTATGCATAAAATATCTCCTGATTTGAGAGTTACGGCAATGATGGAGCGTATCGCCACCAGGTCAGCCAGAAAGCCAAAACCTCTGGAAACATGGGCTGACCTGACTGCAGGTGGTGCTGAGGCCAGCTGTAAGTCATCACTGTTCTTGTTAATCAGAACAGGAGAATAGTGAAGTTTTGTTGATTTCTGGTTATTTTCAACTTGGAATTCCCCCATGAACGTGGTCACGGAGAAGCAATTTTGTGCAAGGATGGGCTAGCCAAGCATTATTATTTCAAGGCTGATGCAACAGATGTTCTTGTAGGTACAAAACATGACCTTGTGAAAGCTCCCTGCGCTCTCACTTGGGAAGGAAAACTCATGGCTGTGGCATTTCTTCAGTCACAAAGGGTAAGAGGGGAAAAGAAAGCCCAGACAGTGGGTGATCAGAGGGGAGGAAATCACAGCGAGGAGACAGATAATGATGATACCGTCTAGTTCTCATGTAATGCTTTTCACCAGGAGATCACAAAATAATTTGAGAGCTACAGCTCTCACAAAGGTGAACGGGAATCCCAATCCTGTGTTACATCCATTAAGCCTGTTGCATCTTGTACAGATCAAAGAGAAGGAGTTAAGTCACAGCTAACACTGCTGAGCCGCTATTCTCAAATGTTTTGGGCAAATGAGGAGAATACAATAAGATGTTTGCCTTCTCACTATGCAATGTTAATTACAAAGCTGTGAAGGCACCTTATACCTGGTATATACTGTGAAGAACTCGGTAATGAATGTGCTGCAGAAAATTTCCAGCTGAAACCCGAACAGGACCATTTACAGATGCTTTACTGAACAGAAGTGCCAAACCTTAGGTTAGGTTTTGGCTGTGGACCAAAAATACTTTCCACAAGAGGTGATTATTATGTATGATTCATACAGTGAGTCCACACGAGTAAAAATAATACTGCTTAGCTCTCAGTGTTCAAAGTGCTTTTTACGTTTTCAAAGTGCTGTGCACACATTAGTTAATTAATGGCACAAAGTAAGTTACATTTTTGTGCATTTAGCATTGACATTTTGACAATAAATGGTTTTGGAGATTTTATACGCACCAGTGCATTTGAGCAGCTCATATGAATTGTACTAATGTTCTCAATTGTATTTGAGCAACATCTTAGTAATTTAGATGCTTTTTATCTTACGATGAGCAGATAGATAGAGCGAAGGTTATCTGGAGATAGCAACGTACCATAAATAAGGTAACTTCTTGTCCTTTCTAATAAAACATAAATCTGCACTTAGTCACCTCTGTGGCTCGTGTGCTGTGATCTGCGGCAGAAATAAACACACTGGCAGAAGTCAGAAACCACTAAGAGCCATCATTAGCATTCCAGCTGCGGAAACAGAGCTCCGTCTAGAAGATGGATTTTGTGGAATTGGTGTACCCAAGGTTAGACATCGGGACTCAGTAAAGCACTGGAACATCTGCTGGCTATTTTCAGAGAACTGTCAGCCTATTGCCATCTATTAAAATTAATTTAGAAGTGATCCCTTAGAGATGAATTGCTTTTTTCCCTTCCCAATCCTTGTGAAAAATGTTGGCATACAGTTGACATTTATATCCCAGCGGATTTTTTCTAAACATCCTATATTAAAGTTGCAGTATCCTCTGGGGAAGACATTTGTCAATTGTATCAAGCTGACTTAATGACCTTTCACATGAGGACATTCTGGCTGAATCACAGACTGGGCTCACATGCCAAATCTATAATCACGTCTGCTCTCAAGCATAGATCTTCTTTTACTGGTCCCAGACTCTCACAGGTGTAAATATCCCAAAAGCAGGCTCTGAAGCTCAGCCACCCCCTGAGCTGACCCAGCCACCAGCTCAGGTTCTTGAGTTCTTGGGGAATAAGTGTTTTACTTCAAATGTTCTTCTCTTGCTGCTCATCATTCCTCCTTAGCTCCCTTTTGAGCAGCAAGAAACACACCGAGGTTACATCTAGATCGTACAGACTCCTGGCTTGGTTTGCTTCAGGATGCTGGGAATCAACCACTGTGAAATCCTGTGAAAATAACTCATCACTCTACAGTCATTTCTTATTTAACATAAACCCACATTATTTTGTCATACCTCACAAAGCGTCTCAGGCATGAATTGGGTGTAATTGTGATTGTAAGAAGTGCCTTCCTACAAAAAGGAAAAAGGACTTATGTGTCAGAAGGAGATAAATAGACCTTTTCTTTAAATTACGTATACTTTACCCGGTGTCTATCTGATGCACAGTAAGCAAATGATCCTGAGTTGATATCCTTTCTGGAAGAGACACTGGAGTGAGCATTCTGGGAATGGAAGTGTGTTTTGTAGCAGTACTGGAAATTTAATAGGTTCCTCTTCCGCCTGGTTCTGTCTTTTTTCTGGTGGC
Organism: Nestor notabilis; assembly: GCF_000696875.1. Taxonomy (NCBI): domain Eukaryota; kingdom Metazoa; phylum Chordata; class Aves; order Psittaciformes; family Psittacidae; genus Nestor; species Nestor notabilis. The sequence continues at coordinate 148,901 of NW_009936763.1, forward strand.
AAATAGATTATCTCTAACATGACTATGAAAGACATACACTATTTGAGAAAATCAGCCTTTGTCCTTTAAAAATGGTCTTTAATAGCTTGCATTAATGAGTTTAATTTGATCTCTAAATGACAGATAATCGTAAAACATTTTCTTCAAGGAGAGAGATAAGGTAATATTTACATAAATGAGATTCAGTCCAGGTTTGAGTAAGAGCAATGGTTTCAGAGCTGTTTCAAGTTGCATAATGTAGCCTGTATTCTTGGGAAAGCAGGCTTTTTGTTATTTTTTGGTAGAAGGGCTCTTTTTATCTGCATCAAACTTTTTGAATAAGAGGTTTGCAAACACTGTTGTGCGTATTGTTCCTTTATAACCTGGGTAGCAGGTATGTTACCCTTTCACTTTGTTTCCACTACAGGAGTTTTAATGCCCTAATGGGGAGTAATTACTTAACTTTCCACATCAGTGTTCCCCCTACTGATATTCTGACTCGAATATAGGATATATGGAGATGCTGCTGAAGAGAACTTGTAATACATTGCAGATAATGGGGCTTTGAGAAACGTGGTCTAGTGGAGGGTGTCCCTGCCCAGGGCAGTTGAAACTAGATGATCTTTAATGCCCCTTCCAACCCAACCCATTCTATGATCACAGTAGTAGTGCTGCTAATACAGGTTAAGTGAGCACTCTTCATCCCTAGAAGTGCAGGGACATTTATTGAATTTTTGGAAACCTAACTGTCATCAGGCAAAACTTGGTGTCCAAAGTGCTGCTGTTGCCTTCCCACCAGGGTGGGGAACACTTAACTGTGCTCATCCAAACCCCCTTTGATGTCAAGGGCTTTGCAATAAAGAGTAACCAACGTGAAGTTAATGTAGGATGAAGGTGAGAATGGTTAAAGAAGTGATAAGCAACAGAGGAGAAATCCAGTGCAAGCTTCCTTTAGGGACTGCTGTCAATTACATTAGGTCTGAGGGACTTCTGCATCGAATCAGGTATTGTGCAAAGCTTTCTAAGGTGAAATCTTCCTGGTTCTTAGTGTGTATATAATTGTGTATGTGGGGTCATCCAGCCTCTTTTGATGGAAATACTTAAATAAGTTGAATTTTAAACCAGCTTTGTAAGGTCGAGCCAGAGTTTCTTCCTCTGTCAGTAATTTAGAAAGTTACATGAATAGCCCAAGTGACAACAGTCAGCAGTTTTAGAGTACCCCAGCCCTGAGGTGAGATAAAACCTTTGTTCGACCTCAGTGAGAAAATCGGTGCTGAGTTTATCATGACTGCACCTTTATCCTGCCTGTAACAGTGCACTTAAAATGTTATTTAAACCAGCATCATCTGCTGCTTCTGGGAACTGTTTTTCCAGCTCTTTTTCTGGAGCTCAAACATTTATTGTGCATCCTGAGGAGCCTGCTCAAGGCTTGTCAGCAACACAGCCAGAAACAAACGTTTCTGTCCCAGCCAGGAGATGCCAGAGTGCTCCTAATCCTGTGACAGGAGGGGATGCCCACCCCTGCCACTGGGAAGAGCGCGGGAGGCAGAGCTGTTGAGGACTGACAGACAGCTGGTTCCCACTGCTCGGGGATCTGGTGGCTTCTCATAGTGCCTGGAAGTCACTGCCATCCTCTTGGCAGCACAGCAGTAGGGAGCTTTGCTTTCCAGGACATGAATCCTCATTGCTCTCCCTGCTGGTTCCCAGCCTCAGTCAGCTCTGCCTCCTCCTGGCGCTGTCTTTAGCATCCAAACCTAAATTACTTGTACCTGTCTGAAGGGTACGAGGTACCATCACTTGGTGTCTCTGTGTGCTTTTAAAACCTGGGGCTGTTTTATATTCAGAATCTTGCAGCAGCCACAAAGGTGATGGCAAGCAGGAGATTACATTTCTGTTTTCAGGCATTGAGTGGCGGGTTCTGAGCAAGTAATGTTGATTCTGTTGCTGGCCCTGGGAAGGAGCGGAAACTGTATTGGTTGATACTACTTAGTGCTACAACAAAACTAGTAAAAACATACAAGAATTTCCCTCAGTGACACCTCAGCCTCAAGGAGGTCCAGCAAAGACTTCTAGTGATAGTGGAACATGGTATCTTCTGGGAATTGTTCTACCACAGGTTTGACATCCAGACAGACTTAGGATGCTCATAATCATTGGGAACTTCAGGGTATTTAAGTCCAAATTGTACTAAAAAGATCCTGACAAATTTATGTTGTAAGATAAAACGTGGTGCAAAAACTCACCCTCTGGGATTACAATGCCCTGCTTGATTGTGTGCCTCAATACCGTCTTATTCAGTGGAGATCCACAATGAGAATGTAATGATAACTTTAAGTAAGTTGATGATTTATCTCCTCAGAAAACGCATGGATGTTGTAAAACTGCCTATCAGATATTTTCAGACTACTATCCTTCACAAGCCCTTATTTAAAGCAGTTATATTTGCATGCATACCCTCTCTTCACATTTGCCATTTGTCACTGAGATAGCAAATTACATTCATCAGAATCCATTCATTCCCCTGGTTTCGCTGAATACAGGATTATCTTGGCTGTGTCAGCTGCCCTATGACTGGTAACTGTGAAAAATGGAGGTCGCCTTCAGATATTCCAAACATGTATCTTCAAAGGACAGTAGGTATTAAGCTGGAAAAGATTAATGGGCTTTATGTCATCGTGTTTGTGTGGCATAAAAGTGAATTGTGCAGATTGATGGATATCTTGGTAAAAACAAATGCATTTTTAAACTACTGTCTTGCCCCTTTCCTGACAAGTTTTAGTGACCATCAAAAGAAATATACTGAGATGTTGCCTTAAATCCTAGGCTGATTTTACAGGGCTTTTCACCTTTAGGAAACTGAGTTGTTGAGCAAAAAAAATCCAAACATGTGGACTGGTAGTAGCCTTCCAGTACCTAAAGGGGCCAAAAAGAAATCTGTAGAGAGGCTTTTTATAAGGGCATGTAGTGACAGGACAAGGGGGAATGGCTTTGAACTGGAAGAGGGAAGTTTTAGATCAGATGTTAGGAAGAAATTTGTTACTGTGAGGGTGGTGAGGCGCTGGCACAGAGTGCCCAGAGAAGCTGTGGCTTCCCCATCCCTGGCAGTGTTCAAGGCCAGGTTGGACACAGGGGCTTGGAGCAACCTGCTCTAATGGAAGGTGAATTGGAACTGGATGATCTTTAAGGTCTCTTCCAACCCAAACCATTCTGTGATTCTATGTTTCTATAATTAACTACTGGTTATTTTATAGTCTGTGTTTATATTACCGATACAGAACTATCATGTCTTATTTGTCACATAATCATGCAGTATATAAGTAACTGGAGCAGATACGGTTTTGTTGCTGACCATTTACAAATTCCTCTAAAAATGTTGTCATAATTCCCTATTTTAGATCCAGTTTGCTTCTTTAGGACTGCCACTCAGCTTGTCTGGCAGGCGCTTTGTTCACACAAAAGAAGTAAGACCTCAGCACAAAGAGTCACCAGGTCCAAAAGTGAAAGCTCTACCTGTCCTTGAATAATACATTGTATTAAAAAGGTATTGAAGGCACGGAGTGATTTCTCACACAGAGAATAAGTAACGTTCAAAAAACCCCAATGTATTAGGGGAAAAGAGTTATCATTATTGATTCTCACAATACATGGGTACATTGGAAGGATATGCCAGAGGAAAACTGGTGGTGTGCAGTGAAGCTTGTTACCATTGATGGGATTTTCTTTCTCTGTAGCATCTTTGCTTGAAAGAGAACAGGAGAAAAAAAATCCCAGGGTCCTGGTCTAGTTCTGCTGCTCTTGTTCTCTGTGACCTTGGCATGTCAAATCTCCACCTGGAGGCAGACATCTATCAGGACTATCACAAAACTCTTAATGCTTACCTGTGTTTGAGATCTGTGGGTAAAAGTGCTTCTTCACTGGAAGGTATTATGGTTTTCAGTGCATTTCAGTAATACAGAGATAGGCTTGTGCCATAGTGATAACTGCAGTGGCGTGTCTGGTACCCATGTGATACAGGGGAAAATTTGCCCTCATCTGTTGAATACGTGCACAGCTGTAGGGACAGGCACAATAGAGAGGGAGAGACATTCTGACCATGTCTATGATTCTGTGTTTTAAATTTATCTTGAGTTTCATTGTGAAGCGCGTTGCTACTGCATTTTGGTTTAGAGGCAGGGGTTGCTGCAAAGCCTTCTGTACTGTTCCTTTGGGATGTTGTTTGTATTAATATTTTAAACTTGTCATAAATTTCTAGTCTTTGTTTTTGGGGTTTTTGTTTGTGGGTTTGTTTTTGGATTTGTTGTTTTTTTTTTTTTTCTTTCCTTTTTAATTAAATTGCCTTTGGACTTTTAATTATCTTTCACTCCAAGCAAAGTATGCTCTCCATCATGAAGTAGGATATTAAAACACTAATAATAACTTCCTGTTTCTGGTTTTTTTTTGCTTTGGTAAGACCACCATAGCAAACATTCCACTCTAGCTGTGATAAGCATAAGTCGTTTCTTTTAAGGACTGCCTGAGTCATATGATGGTTTAAGAGTTGCTTCTTCACAGCTAGACCTCAACAGGTATTTGCTCTTGATGTGAGATCACAACGCTCCATTAATACCATTACTTGCAGGAGATTTATAGTAATGTGGATTTTTAGTTAGGTTTTTGCTTTGGATTCAAAGAACCTCAAAACTCAAATCCGTGAAAATCAAAGAGCTTTGTCCTGAGAGAGCACATCCTACCCTCCACCAGGACTTGAAAGGTAATCTAGAGGTTGCCCATTTGCGTGTAGCTAGGCTCATTTGGGCAGCTCTAAGTTCAGGTAAAGGAGAAGGGGGGATGTTCTGCTCAGATCTGCAGTGGACTTGAAGCTGGGCCAGGTGTAAAGATCTTAAAGCTAGGTGAAATGCTTTGTGAACATCATCACACAGTTCGTTGATTGTCAAATTCAGCGTATCACCAGCCTGACACCTCTGCCCCACTTAAATCTTGTTATGAGGATGGAAGCGGCGCCGAAGCTTTGTATTTGTCATAAATACTTGACTGAAGTTCTTTTTGAGACTAATTCTGCAATTATAGACCGTGATGTCATGCCGAAAGGAGCAGACAGTCAGCTAAGCTCTGTGCTTTAATGGTTTCTGTGAAATTAGTAATAATACCAGGAGGCTGAATTTTAATTTACAGTGCTGTGAAATGAATAGGTTTTATAGTGCCTGAAGCATTCACCTTTGGAAGGAGTGTGTGAAAACTTCTGGCCTTAACCATGGCTCATTTCCAAGTGGGATGCAGTCCTCTCTGCTCTATCTTTTTGGCCAGGCAGACTGCTATCTGGACAGCTGGCCAGATGTGCATGGTGCTTAGGAAAGGCAGCACCTCTGGCAAAGCAGATCACAGCTGCTGCAAGGGATATGGCAGATGCCTGTGTTATTTTACAAAGCTGGTTTCTCCATCTGTTAGTTGGTTGCAATAGGATTACCAGAGGATCAGATCAGGCAGAGGGTAGGCTGAAGGGGAGACTGTCAGCACCACAAGCATCATTTACCAGTACTTTAAGGGGGCAGAAACAGACGTTGGTCTCTTGTACTTCTGCGTATAGTCAGTTCAACGCATCAGCTCGGTCCTGGGCAGGGAGGAACTCTGTTAAAAGAACAGAAAAGAAAGAGATGGAAAATGGGGTCCATGAAGATAAGCAAGAGAAAGAGATGTGGATTTCAGAACAGCAAATTGAGCTTTTGCCAAGAAATAGAAGAATCAGGGACCAGCTAGGGCACTCATAGCCTGATCCTGTGGTGCATTAAAAATCTCATCCTCTATATTTTTTGCTTCCCGCAATTGAGATTTTGGTTCCATGGGACAATGCCTTAGAATGAATGGACTTAGGTGGCTTTGTTCCCACTGGTTTCTGCAAGAGAAGTCTTCTCAGGCAATGAAAGCCAACAGGGCTGCCTGAGCAGAGGGAAAACGTGGGATTGCGGCACTGTTGAAAGTTCAGGGCTTCTTTCTCACAGGCACTGTAGTCAAGGAGTCTTAATGGGTACAGGCAGCTCTGCGCTGTGACTGTTAAGGATATGTTTGAGAAAGTATCTGAAGATTTAGGTTAATGAAATTTGAATATCAGAAGAACTTTAATTCTTAAGAAGGCAAATGTTATTTGTGGTGTTGTGGAGCGTAGGCGCCGACTCAACCGTGCTGAAGTCAATAAAAAGCCTCTGTTTGGCTTCAATGAGTTTTGAATTAAGTCCACAGAATGTTTGATAAACTTAAAATGTTACTGCAAGCTTCTGGTGTTCACCATCACCTTAGAACAATATGTCCCGGAGGGATCAGGCAAAGGCGTTTCATAAAAGGGATTTGCTGCGGAGACAGAGAGTAGAAAGCTGCTTCAGTCTCTTTGTTGTTTGTTACCATTAATTTGATTTGGGATTAGGAAACATTTGTTACAAGTTAGCATTGTTTTCCTATTGTGTCTTTTCTGGTAAGATTTAAATTATGAAGAAACTTGTTGTCGCATATAATAAAAAGTAGTCAGTGCCTGCTGGGTGAACGTGTTGGTCCTGGGGATATGCCTGAAATACTCCGTAGTGCTGAAATGCTGTTATGTTGTTAGGGCTCAAGGTGGCAATGACATGGAAACATTCATTAGATTGAAATAGTCTAGAATGTCCTTTGATTAGTTTTCTGTTTAAATCTGTGCTTGATATATACAGCTTGGTACCTGGGTATATACAGACCCATACGTGTGACAGCATTTGGCATGTCCTCTGGATTGTGCTTGGCAATACCTCTTTGTATCAATGCGTAAGTGAGCAACTAAGTAGTACTGCCCCCCAGACAGATAGGAAAATGAGGTCAGAGGAATGGGGCAACCTGCCAGAGGCCACAGCAATAGAGCTGAGAGAAAAAAAACGAGACATTTTTGATCCTAAAATGTAAGTGGGTACAGCTGTATAGTATGAACTTCTGTATCAGTGGCTGCAGTCACAGATACGTGCGTGCACATGCAGTGTTCTCTTCCATGCTGTCGTAGAGGGAAGGGTCCTTTAGGGTGCTTGGTGTGTGCTTTTAGTTTGCTGGGAAGGCAGGGCTTTTATTTCTTCTCAAAGAATTCATAAATAAAGAGTGTAAAGGTGCCAGAAAGCATCAGCTGACTCTTACTTTATTGTGGCCTTGGATGTGGGAAGGCTCACGATCACTTCTTCGAGCAGAACATGTCCATTTTGCTCCATTTGTCTTCCGTGGGCAGAGCTGTCTCTGGTCGGTGGTGTCTGTGTGTTGGTGCAGCTCAGCAGTGCTGAGGGTGCAGCTCCCAGCTCTGATGGGTATTTTGTGAGACCCTCAGCAGCTTTTCATCATGCCCATGCTGTGATGACAGAGCAGCCCCTGAGCACCCGCCTGCCTCAGCCTCCTGTGGAGCTCTTCCAGACCATTAGTAGTCTGAGCAAACTAACCCAAGGTGCATTAACCCACCAATAAACTTAAAACTCGCTAGATGCAAAGTGCTCTCGAATTCACTGGGAAAAAACAGCCAAACAAACAAAACCTCACTGAATAAAAACCAGGAGGAGGTGTTTTTGCTAGCTTCTTTGTATTAAGATCAATGCTGCTGCTGTTAAGACCAAGAGTGCTTTTATACTCAGTGGAAGGGTTTTCAGTTCACTAGATTTGGTTGTATCCTTGTAAAATCCTGGTGTTAATGACTGACTCTAGGTCCGTTCCACTACAAACCAGCCTGAGCCCTGTGAGCCATGCAGAGTCCCAGAAGCCTATGGATCCCTATCAGGTGCAGCTAACAAAACCACTGGGAAGGCATCCTTCCTCCAAAGTAAATGGGACCTGTCAAGGAGAGCAGGGCCCAAGAAAAGAATAATAAATGTATTAAAACAATAAAAAATCACTGTACTCGCAGCCTTGAGCTGTGACACTGCCTACTAAGTGAACAGCTCAAGCAGTTCAGCTCCCTTCTTCCTGTGTTGTGGTGCTCTTAATTTGGGGGTTCTTTGATCCACCTATTCATAGCTGTGAAGCGAGCAGAATTTAATCAGGCTCTGACAGGAGATGGTTGATTCTAATACCGGCCTCCAAAAAAGAGCTGTCAATCAAGGATGAGCTTTAATACCTTCAACTTGTAGTTCCTTTAAACTTCTGCTGCAGTTGAGTGGTGCTTGGTCAGCTGTGGAGGAGCCAGGCACCTACAAAAGGCGCTGGAGGCTCCCTGGGCATGCTTGGCCGGGTCCAGGGGGGCTGCTCCCTGCCATGTGCAAAGGGGCGGCATGAAACATCTGATCAAGTTGGCGTTTCCTAAGCACATGAGAGGAGAGATTTCCTCTTTGAATAAGGAGAAGCTTTCATAAGTGTGCACCCCAAAAGGCCTGCTGAGCTTTTGTGAGCCAGCAGGCAAGGCAGGTTTCTAGTCACTTGGATTAAACCTTTCCTTATAGTAGCTGGAACGGGAACAGTGAGGACAAGGGTTACTTTCCGTACCTAATTTCGAGTTATTTTAGGTGGGGATGTTAGATAAAATAGTCAATGACTGGCAGGATGATAGAATATGGTTTAATTTCAGATTTACTATCTGCCAACACATGCCATTCAATCAGATAAACACAGGATTTCAGCTGTCATCACAATATCTTATGCATACTTAAAAATAGAGCACTTTTTCTCACACCAAGAAGAAATTGAACAGGTTTATATATAGGATGTATACACTCAGGAGGCTAGAAATTTTGAAATAGTCTGCCATTTCTGGAGAGATTCCCTATCTTTAAATTAAGGAATTATATTAGAAGTAGCAGAAATTCTCAGAATTGCAGAAGTTTTATCATTGTCAACTGCACAGAATAAATAAAAGTAAAGAGAACACCTTGAGAAGTGGAACTGGATAAAATGAGGGAAATGCCTGTAGTAATTACAGCAGAGAATATCAGACTGTATGGAGAAGAAGAGGACTCAGAACTTGTCTGCGTGGCAATGTCATTCCTTCTGTGGTTTACGAGTTTCCATCCTTGCTCTTATGTCTCTCCTGGTTCATATATTTGGCCTATCACAGTAATGGCTGAGTATCTGCTCCACTCAGGAGGCGGAGATAGAAGATGACAATCTAGCATCACCCCAGCACTGCCCTAAACCAATTTGCACAAGAAATGTAATTTAAGCATTCACTGTCTAAAGCTTCACTCCTGAAAATGCACAACTTTTCTTAGGTGGAAACTCTCATATAGGTACAATGTGGCACCTGTTGTCATCAGTGCTTTACATTATGTATTTGAGAGTACACAGATGAGCTTGAGCACTTAACCAGTATTTGGGTTCTTTATTATATCCATTGGGAAGAGTAGCTGGTGACAAAGCCAGCAGATTTTTAAGGCCTAGCCTGGTTTGTTTACGAGGGATGCCCGGAACAGCTTGTTTCTGTGGACATCATAGGAGCAGACATCAACAGGCAGTTTTTCTGCTCACAAATCTTCCCCAGCAAGCAGCATCTGCCAAAGCTCTGCCCTGCTGCTTTCTCTCCTGCTCATAAGCTGCTTTCTTCCTTAACACCCACCTCACCTGTACCTTCAGTCTCACATTTCCTACCTGAAGTTTGCTCTTTCAGATTTTGCAGTCAGCTTTGATTCACAGATGTCCTTGGTAACAACTATTAGCATTTTCCAGCATAAGCAATTATTGCGTGCTCTTGTTCCCTTCTGAATTCTACCAGGCTGCTCCAAAACGAGCTCTAAAATGACGTCCTCATCAGCTCAGCATAATGGTATCTTTGAAGCCAAGATTTGTGCTTTGCTTCGAAGAGCTGCTCAAGCAAAAGGACAGCATTTTCTTCTGAAGATAAGGGAAAGAAGTCATTTTTGGAGCGCGTTCCTCCTGCCGGGCTCCCTGCAGGGGGGAGGCTGCTGCCTTTTCTAGTATGTGCAAAGGCGCTCTCGAGGAGCTCTGCTACGACAGATCGGCTTATTGCCCGTGGAGACACGAGGGCAGCATAATGCCAGCCAAGATGCTGAGTTCCCTATTCCTTGGGCTTCATCCCTCTCCTGTTAAGCTCTCATGCACTTCAGAGGAAAACTTGATCACTGGGTTGCAGGTCCCTCAGCTCAGCTGTGGGAAGGTCTTTTTTTGACTTCCACAGCTCCCTCCTGGAGCTGGGTTTTGGCTGCAGGGGCAATTTGTGCTGGGCTGTGCAAACAGATAAAACAAAGGAATGGCAAGGCTCGGGTGAAGTCCAGTGTCGGTGTTTTTCAGTCTTAAAGGCTTCGTAATTCTGTTTGGTTTTTATTTTGTTTGGCTTCTTTTTGGTCTCCTTTAGAAAAGCTTTTCACACACAGTGATGTCCCGAACAATTTATTTGAAGTCACTGGTGGGTGGCGCATGCATTATGGGCTGTGGTTTCATTGATACGCTCAGCCTCGCTAAGTAGATGGCATATTAAATGTTTTATTTACCCTGTGTGCTACCTGTCATCTAATCAGCTTTTGTTTTTGCAGCATTCTGCTTGTATTATAGCAAGAATAAGTGGTTTCATGTGAATTAAAACCACATGAAACCTTTTAAAGCCATTTTAAAATACTAAATGGTTGTGCAAGTAGGTTTGTCGGACAAGGGTTGGAAAAAGAGCTCTTTGCTTACCCATTTACTCTTTTGTATGCTTATTAGAAGCCCCCCATGTGACTCTTTCATCAAACATTGCGTCCCAGTACTCATCTAGGATGCCAAAAGTCATTTATACTGTGCTGAAGAGTGGTTTGCATAAACAGGAGGCAGTTAACAAAGGATACAGTTGTGAGCTGCGATTGCAAATGTTGTTTATAGATTGCAATACAGACACACAATAAAGTCAAAACACGCGTCCCTATGATGTTGTCTTGCTTGCCTGGAGCATAAAAACATGGTGGCTTGAAAGTTTCTTTGCTTTTATTATTCTATTCCAATGTCTATGATTGCAATCATTTCACCGTGAATAATGTTGTCTCTTGCAGGTGGATCGTATCATCTTCTGCGTCTTTTTGGAGATTGACTACAAGATTTTCAAGAAGAAAATGGGCGAGTTTTTCCCTCTAGGTAGGTACAGTAACCGAGTGCCATCCGACTTGGAAAAATTATGCATCAATAAGGAAACAGTTGGTGTTCTTTCTTCTTTCCCTGCCTAAGCCAAATATTAAAATGTGAACTTTCTTTAAAGATCAGCCGCACGTAGATGCTCTGATCCTGGACAAATACAGACATTTAAAATTTGTGAACCGGTAAAACCACTTGTGATACTGCTTTTGCAAAATCAAGGCCTGCTTTTGTATGCTCAGTGCAGCTTGTTTCTTCATTCTCTGCTGTATCTGTGCCTCCTCCTGCAACCTGGTGCGTGGTGCTGGCTCTCTTGACTCTGAGAAGAAAATGATTTGTGCTAATGTGTATAGCTCCTAGTGTATATTGCTTTTCCATGCACTTTGTACATGCTTTGCTCTTTCATTAACAATGCTGGTAGGGTTTCTCTGGGTCTGAAAAGATACCACAGGGGTTAGAGCCCAACTGTGTCTGAATGAGAACTTTAAACTTGAGCTGTCCCTGTGCAAGAATGAATGGGAGAAAGATGGCTCTCGCCGGAGCACTTGGGAAATGTTAGCCATTCATCTTATGTTTCACACGGGAGGTTACTTCCTAGAATTTAAGAAAACCTGGTGGATAGTAGATTTGTTAATCCCCCTCTGTCCCTCCCCCATATGCCTCTGATTTATTTTTATCATATATCATTAGAAATCTGTGTTCAGGGGGTTTTATCAACCCTAACCTTCTCCCATTTTATTTTGTTTTCTATGACATCAGTCCTATTATATGTGACAAGATCCAGATTTTAGTATTTTGTTTTATCACCCATTTCAGAAGTGGCAGTCACTTAAATACTCACTGCCCTGTCTGTCTGTCTGGTGGAATGGGCCTTTGAGTAATAGGAAGCAGAGCTTTGGTGTGTTGTGAGTGTCCATTAATTCTACAGGACTGTGTTGTCACAGTAGCCACAGTGGGTTTTTTCCTTTCTCTTTGGCTGGTAGTATGGAAATTGTGATGTTTCTGTCTCATCTCACTAGAACAAAGCTTTTTGTAGATGACTTTGTAATCTCCAGTTCGCAGTGATTGACAACTGAAACCTAAAGACCTATTGAATTATTCACGTAGCATAGAATGGTGTCTAACTGCTTAGTATTTTCATCTGCAGCACATTGAACATGCATTTCAAAGACTGCATTCATGTCTAATACATTCATTGTGTGATTTAGGTTTTTTGGCAGTGTACCCCAACACATAGGGTAAAGTGGCAGTGCCCTGCCTACATTGCTGCCCTTCAGATTAAGCAAGAGTAAACTGCAGTGTCAGTTTGTCAACAGATTAGCGTATTAATACTCACCTTCATCATTAAGGTCTTTGAAATCATGGATTAAAGGCTGGTATTGTTGTTATAAATGTAGAACCCACTTGGGTTTGAAAGCCTGGGAGACAAGAAGATGCTTTGGAGCTGAAACATGGTGAGCTGAAAGGGGACAAGAGAGGAAGATGAGAGATTTGTTTGTTTTGGAGGCTTTTCAAAACCTGACACTGTTGAACTCCTGTCCACAGACAACATGCGTGGTTGTGTGTCGTGTTATATGGACTTAAAATTGCATTACACCACATTATGTAGATGATCAATTGTGACATAGTTTTAAAAGTAGGTTTATCCTCATGCATTGAAGTTTTTATAATTTTTTTGCTTGGACTAACACTGGGAATTTGATATGTGACCACAAAGAGGGGGTCTTGGTAGGGACCTTCTAAGGTGCAGCAAATACAGTGATTTGGAGGGATGTGCTAACCACTGTTTGCTTTGGATGTTGGTCCAGTGCTTACACAGACCAGCTGTCCAGAGAAGGATGTTTTAGTGCTCAGCAGCCACAATTTGCTAAAATATTTTAGGACCCTTTTCCACAGGCTTCCCATTGTAATTTTCTCATAACTAATGATTCCGAATGCCAGTTTTAATATGCCTTAATGATGCTGTTTTCCAGAAGGACCTGAGCACTTACTGGCTGGTGAGCCAGAGCTTTAAAAGGAACCAGCATCTAAACTTTATCCCTGTTTAGTTTAGCATCTAAAACTTTATCCTTGATTCAGAGAAGGTTTTCCTGTGGTTAGGTCAGTAGTCAGTGCTTTAGGAGATCTGATTTCAGTGTCTTGTATCACCATGGATATTTGGTATTCCCTTGTAGGAGTCATTTAGCTCTTCAGCAGGGAGAGACAGGAAAGATACATGCTACCCAAGTGACTTTCCATTAGCACCCCTAGAGAAATGATCAGTATCTGGGTCTATCTCCTGGAGGACTGCTCTAATAATCACTATACAGTCTGAGCCTTTCTTTGCCATCTTGAATTGATGCTTTTCCACAGGGAAGCACCACTTCAGTAGATGTCAGCAGAAGTCAACCCCATCCTCAATCACCGATAGCCCACTGGTGAGAACATCAGCTGGAGGTCTGGATGGTGATCACCAGATGACCATCATGTTTGCTCTTTTTTCCTGGTCTCCTGTGATTTGCCATCTGTATTTAACCTAGTAGACTCGGATGAGTTATCATCAGACTCTCCTAATGTAGGGATATTCCATCTCTCTGCAGGACTGGTTTCTTGCACAGAGGACTTGGTCAACGTAGCTCTGTGCCAAGGAATTAGCAACTGTCTCTACGTTTGACAGTAAATTCCTGTTATTTAGACTGTGGAAGGAATTACCAAACTCTAGTGTTTTTGTTTTGCTTTTAAGTTAATCTATTAACCTAGTGAAGTGAAAGTCTTTAAGGATAGACTTGCCCTAAATTAAAATTAATAGAACACTGTCTGAACACTCGTAGGAGAGAATAACACTGAGATACTGCTGTAAGCTTAGAGAAAAAAAAACATCACGGCATTTTTAAAGCATGTCTCACATTCAGAAACATTACGAAATATATCTACTTTAATAGATGTGGACAAAAAGCTTAGAAAGAGAATATATTCGTGGAGTTATATACATAAATAGTTATTACTTTAAACCTGGTGCATTAATAAATCCAAAAAGATATCCAAGTGCTTGAGCTAGTCAAGTGATAATGAAATGAAGCGAGAGTTACACCTCAGTGCATTAGAGTAAGTGGAATATAGATATAGGGAAATTGTTCCATTAGTTGAACATATCATTAGGCCTATTTTGCAAGTGGAATGCCAAAGAAATTAGTCGAGTAATAGTACTGATATTAAGACAACTGCCAAGAGCCTTGTCATTTGCAAACTTTAAATATATAGGGGGAAGAAGCAGACTTCTAAGTAATTTCATGTCTTAGGAGTGTAGCAAAGCTCTTCAGAAATGCTGAGACAGTTGTCACAGCCTCAGCATTTCTGATTTAATCTCAGTAATCAGTAGCCTGTACAGAATCCAAGCCAAAGCCAGCATGCTCCAAGGGGAGCACCACTTGATCTATTACTCAGGCTTAGGATCTCATCCTAGTGGTTGTCCAGAAAAACACTGGGTTAGAAAGTAAAAAGTCCTGATCCACACAGAATTTTCTGTTGAACCTTTGGGGTTTTGCTGAGAAGGTTTTTTTATGTCCTGGTAGAAGAAGAGCAAGGGTGGAAGACTGTTTTCGTTGAATAACCAATCTCCTGTGCTCAAGATGGATCACCCTTTTAATGTATTAGGTGCAACAAACAGTGACTTTTTAAAATCGTTCTTTTTCTCTTTCCCAGTTAAGTCCTATCTCCTAGTGGAAGGAGACAGCCCAGCCATTCCCTTCAGCTGCGTTGGGAAATTCTCTCTGCTTAATCCAAGGGAGTGGCTTGCTACATATCTTTCAGGCAAATAAAATATCCTTGCCTGCAGTTCTGGCTCAGCTGTGTACTCCTTACATCGCTGGATTCATTGCTACTGGTATGAGTGAGCTTTCCGGGAAAGGCGCTGATACTCATACCAATTTTTCTCTTGGAAGTCATTGTTTCTCCTACCAGAATTCTACATGGAGCTTAGGTACTAGACATTACTTTTATTGCTAAATATATAAATTTATAAGCCTGACCAGGAAGTGATATTATAAACAGTCCCCTTGAAAAGTTAGATTTACCAACAGTTGCCTTAGTGATCCATACTCTTTGGATGCTATCGTAGGAGTAAAATTAAGAGTATTTGTAAACAGTTGCCAGCTGGAAGCAATGATGCCTTTTTTTCCCCTTCCTGTATAGTGTGTCCTCCTAGCTACTTCGTGTGTCAGACAGATGATCCTGTAAAGACCTTTGACAAATGCTTATTTTTCATGGTGGCTGTTGTATATTATGAAAGGTTAAATTGTAATGCTTAAAGTATTTCTAAATCTATCACTGTTATCAGTGGGTTGGAGAAGGGAATAATTTTTTGGGAGGAGAATGTTCTTTAGACAAAACTATTGTTATAAAGGGTATGTACTGTGAAGCTGCAGCATTCAAGGTTATATTACATCCTTACTACTTTAAACAGAGTAACAAAATTACTTCACTAAAGCATTGCTAAAATTGTTAGAGAGGACAGGTTTGCACTTTTATTAGACCAGTTGATAGATGGAAGATGCAGGCTTTTAGACTCCATGTCCTTTCAGAGCTAATGAAAGGATGCTGAGCCCAAAAGCTTGTTCATTTTTTTTTTGAGCCATATCAGTTGGTGTTAGGAAAAAGAGAGAGAAATTGCTTCATCTTGAAAAAATACTTTCTGCTCTATTCCAGGTTATGACATTTAATGCATTTTCTGCTTTTATCCTGGTTGATGAAAACAGTCTCCTCTACCCAAAGCATATGGATAAGAGCTACTATCTTCTATTAATTGCCCTGTTACTTCAGGAGGATGCACAGCATCCTAGTTGTGCATAAATGTGCAAATATATTACAATTGCAGAGGAAATTCATTGTTAAGAGATCTCCCAGGCTTGGAATCAAATTGGAAACTGTCTAAATGGCTGAATGAAGGGCTTTGTATTAAAAAGGCAGATCCCTGCACTAATACGTGAGTGAACTCTTAAGTAGGGATTGTAATTTCTGTACTGGTATTGAAAGGCATCACCCTCACTGCTTAATATGGCAGACTTCACTGGGGCTGAAGCGGTCCTCAGTGTGAGCAAAGGAATCGTAAGTTAGCCCTTAGTAAGTAACCCTGTATCAAATGGGTAATTTGTTTGATAAATTTAGCCTCTCTATTTGCATTTGCAATGTTCATGAGCCGATTCGTTTCCTTAATTCATCACCTGAATGTAGTCCACAAAATATTTTTCATGGGCTTTATTTTACTATGCGGAGAGGTGCCAAGCGGTTTACTGGAAGTACCTGATATCCTTTATCTGGGATTTCACCTGGGCAGTGATGTGCCTTGTAAGTCATGAGGGCTCTGGTTTTTCTGACTGGTTCAGGCAGGAGTGCAAAGGCCACTGGAAATAGACACTAGGGAGTAAGATTTGGGGAAGTTTGAAATCCCTTTGGCTTTCTCCTTCTGATCAAGGAGGGCCATCCTGAAGGCTTTGGTTGAAGCTGCTTTTCCCCTCTCCGTGCAGATTTTTCAGGTTGTTGTGTTCACAGCTGATAACCGCCCATGTTTTCACAGGTTAAAGCTAGAGGAAGGCAGACTGTCATCTCCCTTTCTTCACTGCTTTCCCTCTCAAAGCTTTCAAGGGGCTGCGGATGGGCTGGGTCCTTGCTGATGACACAGAGACTAAATCTGTGTCCAGACACCTGCTGTGGGTACATGAACAGGTCCAGGGCTGTGTAGAAGCTGGGACAGAGCCAGAGTTACCAACCACAGCAGCAGCAGATTGGGTTGTGGTGTCACAGCCTTTGGCTTGCACCCTGGCAGTGGGCAGGATCACCTAAAAGCCTGTCTATTTGCTGGAAGGAGCGAAACGAGTCTCATTTCCCTGACCCCACAGTTCTGATGGAGCTGCAATCCCTGCTGTTGTATCAGGAAGCTCAGGGGACTCTGGTTCCTCTGGCTTATCAGACCTTTGACTTGACACTTGGAGATCCTGCTTGGCTTTTCAAATGGTGAATGTGCAGTGAGGTGGTTGCTGACCATGCATCCCTTTCCAGGGCTATGTAGCAAGCCATTGAAAGTGTACCATGGTACCACTCAGTATTTATGCTTTCACAGCCATCTGGCCTGAGCTGGACTCCCTGCCAGCATTTAATGTTCCCCCCAGATTGGGAATCAGTGCAGGGGGAGTGCTGTATTCAGGCAGAGGCAAGGGTGGATTTTCGGTGGGTGGAAGGCAGCAGTGGTTTTGGAGAAGCTGTGGCACATTGACAGTGTCACATGGGTGCAAAAAGCTTTCTGCACTCCTTCGAGCTGTCTTTATATTGGAGGGTGTCATTCTCAGATGGCTTCTGCAAGACCCCTTGTTGAAGGACTTAATTCAAAACAGCCCTGCTGTTTCCCATGGTGGTTCCTTGCCCCTCAGTAGCTGAGGCTTCAAAGGAAGCATTACCCATACGGGGAAGCTGGAGGAGCCTGTGCACCAGAATACGATGCTGTCTTTGCTCTAGTTCTCTCTCACCTGATAAAGTACACTCCAATATAAATAAGGTGCTATAAAAACTGTTCACGATCCAGAAGTTTAATATAGCCATAATGCTTAAAGTTTCGGTGCATTTTAAATGTGTCTGAAACCTACCTCGTAAAATCTCAAGCTAACTAAAAGCTAAAGGTGTTCATAAAAACTGTGAAACAAAATTTTGCTGTGGCTTTTTGTCTTCGTTTGCCACGGCAATGATGTGCCAGTCCTACCACTCTTTGGGGTTGTCTGTTTTAGCTGCTTTTGCCAGTGTCTCAATGTAGTGCTGGAGGATGCACAGGCAGCAGCTCAGGAGCGGTGTTTGGGAGGCAGAGTATGTAATCGATGGTTCTGATACTGTTTTCAGCATCTTAAGAGATACGCAGACCAAGAGGGGGTTCCTAGCACCTCCTAACATGGCATTGGGTTTCCAGTACCTAATAAAAAGTTAATGGGCAGTTTCCTGCTTCGGTTTGAATCCTAACTAAACTTCCTGGTACTATCCCTTTGAATTATTTCCTGGCTGACTGCTGACAGAGCATCGCTCTAGACTTTGGCTGTGTGTTGCAAGTATCGATTTCCTCAAAATTTGGCTTGGATCCTCTGATTGTACATGGTTTGACAGAGGCTTGTGACATAGACATTGCTCTGTGGTCTGGAAAATTGTTTGTCTCCGCATTCCTGATAGCGGCAGTGGCAGTGCTTGGAGCAGAGTGTGGATAGACCATAACCATGTCAAGAGCAACACTCAGGAGCTTTTGCTAAGTGGAGCTTCCTCCTCTTTGCTTCAGTAGCATCTTGTATACATTTTCATTGTCTTTTGTCAGACTGACAATGGAGCTTGCAGTCAATCCAGAAGTCAGGAGAAATGGCTGCTTCTGTGTATTTGTCAATTCCAAATCCCTGAGCTTTCCAGCTCCTGGGATGATGCCTGGATACGGGCTGCATTGAAACGGTGAAGTGGGAGGCAATGAGGATGTCCTTGAAAGCACAGGGCTCATGCAGACGCAAGAATCAGGCTGCTGCATGCATTAATAGTGTGGGAGAGCACAGGGAATATGATGAGTGCGGTAATTAGAAAGGTGACTATGGAGCAATTATTTACCATCTCTTGTAACACAAGTACAAGGTATGCCAGGAAATGATGAACTGGGATGAAAACAAGCAAGAGCAAGTAGTTGTGTTTTTCACCCAACACATAGTTAGGGTATAAGAATGTTCACTTTGAGGTGATGCAGAGCCTGTAGGTCTTTAATATAGTTAAAAAGAGGATTGTCTCAACCACCAGAGGACTGGTCCAACAGTGGCTGTTAATCACCATGGGCTATATGTAACCTTAGGCTCTGGGAGAGGCTGCAGGAAGGAGGGATGGAAGTGTATTGCTGTTCTGTACTTAGTCCTTCACACATGGATGCCTGGCTCCAGCAGGTGAACAAGCAGAAGCTTTCTCTGTGTAGCATCAAATGTGAATAAATCAGGGATCTTTTCTTCCTGCTGTGTTGCATATTTGGGCATCCCGTGTAAAGCATTCCAAATGCAGTTTTTGTCATGCCCAGAATTATCCTGTCCTCT
The DNA here is from genome assembly GCF_000696875.1 of Nestor notabilis. Classification (NCBI taxonomy): domain Eukaryota; kingdom Metazoa; phylum Chordata; class Aves; order Psittaciformes; family Psittacidae; genus Nestor; species Nestor notabilis. Next base: position 167,986 of record NW_009936763.1, read on the forward strand.
CTGGCCGCTGATACCAAGTCACTGCTAATTACAAGTGCTTTTAATTGCAAAGTGCTTCTAATTGCAAAGGATGCAGTTAAGTTTATGTTTGTCTCATTTGTCTCAACCTCTGCCTCAGGTTACTGATGAGATTTTGTTAGGAGTTTGAATTTAGAAGAGTATCACCACATGCAAAACATACCATTTTGTGTGTGAATAGTACATTAGCATACACGGGGGTGAGAAATCCACTTTAGCACTTGTAAACAAAGCCCAGTTGTTTCCAGTATTTTAGGGCACGGAGGAAATAAGGAAGTTCTGCAATAGGTTCTTTTTTAAAAAGTGATGTCTATTTTCCCAAGGAGTTTCTTTTGTGTAAGGTAGAAGCATCTGGGAAATAGAAATCCAAATCTGATCCTGGCGGTGAGCACCATTTCCTGCACTGGAACAATGTTGTCCAGTTCCCTCGCAGTGGGAATGGGAGCTACGATGTAGCCTTCACGTGCAGCTGAGGCTAGTACACGTATATGTATTTTACAGCAGATCAAGTGATAGAGCACATAAAAGAAGCCATCTATGTGGTGACAGAAAAAAACAGTGCCTAACTTCTTAGGAGATTGGTACTGAGGATTTCTATTTGATATGGCTTCAAAAGCTACAAACACATTGTACATTCAGTGAGACTGGTGTTGTGGGATTGGTGTAACTAAGCAACACAGGAAGAAAAACTGCACCGATGCTGCAGTAAGGCCAGGATGTACAGAGTGTATCAGAGGAAGTTTCTTTATAATCAGACTAAAAAATTTCATTAAACTTGCTTAGTGTCAGGTGGAGGTTTATGTAGTGCCTATTGCTGCATACGCAGGATTGCATGATTAAAGGATACAAATGTTCAGAACCAAAAGAAGTCCTATTTTTCATTCCAAAGCAGAAAAGGTTCTTTTTGTTTTACCTTTTTCTTTTTTACTTGTACTTCTTACGAGCACTGAGGATGAGGGAAAGCTTTATGGAAAGTATAATTTTTAACAACTTGATGTGAAAAGAATCAGGCCTGCGTTTAGTTGATCTCATCTGGCAGAGATTTCCAAATCTGCTTTTCCTCGAAGAAAACATTGCCTTTTTCTGTGCTATTGGTCAGTGTGTTGTATTCTCCCAGTGGAGAACTGAGTTGGAAGGATCAAAACAACCAAAAGAGCTTGTGAGTTTCTAGGTTACTGCAAACCTTCGTCAAACCCTAGGGTGTTCTCATGTGCTTTACTATGCTACAAAACGTCAACTTTTCTAGGTTGAGATGGACATAAAGCCTCTGTACAATTGTGAAGCTCCTGTTGGGTAGCAGCAGTGGTTGCAAGCAATCATAAAGAAGTAATTTTTCAATAACAGGATGGAAAATACAAAAGACGTGACTATAAAGCTCCTTAAGGGTATTATGATCATCATGTAGACCCATGGGTGAAACTTTGGAAAGACATGTGTGGTACAGAGAGATACAGAGAGGAAGAACCCAGTAGGTCTCTTCAGTTGCTGGAAACCTGTTATTGTCATGGTTTAGACAGCTTACATCAGGCAGGTACCCCAGCCTACACTGCTGCCCACTCCAAGACTGAACACAAGAAGCTTTTTGTTTGAGCAATCAGAGACAGCCCCCAGATCAATTTTCCTCAATGTTACAAGGTGGTTGTGCTGCACAGCCTCTGTTATTCTAGTGCAGACTGCAGAGGCAGATCATGGAGTACCTGTTCAGCAAGTGCTTGATGGCAGGAATTTTTTCAGCTGGACCCCTGGTTTTGTATAGTAGATAAGCTCAACAGGATGGCTCCCTGATAATGTTCAGTATGTGGAGCTGCAATTGCAAGGGGGAGCAGGCTGAGGCACGTGTGTTGGCTGAAAATGAGGAAATGTCTGGACATTCTGATCAACCTGGAGAAGAGAAGACTTCAGAGAGACCTTAGAGCAGCTTCCAGTGCCTAAAGGGGCCTACAAGGAATGTGGAGAGGGCATGTAGGGATAGGACAAGGGGGAATGACTTTAAACTGTCGGATGTGAGATTTAGATTAGAGATTAGGAAAAAATTCTTCCCTGTAATGGGGGTGCTGAGGCCCTGGCACAGGGTGCCCAGAGAAGCTGTGGCTGCCCCATCCCTGGCAGTGTTCAAGGCCAGGCTGGACACAGGGGCTTGGAGCAACCTGCTCTAGTGGGAGGCGTCCCTGCTCGTGGCAGGGAGGTGGAACTAGCTGATCTTCAAGGTCTCTTCCAATCCAAACCGTTCTGTGATTATATGAAATCAGGCAACAGCAGAAAGTGCTGAGAAAAGGAACAAATCCTGAAGGATGAGACAAGGCAGCTGAGGAGAGGTTAGAGGAAGTCAGGGAGGAGCTAGCAGCATGCAGTGGTGTTGGGGGAGCGCTGGCAACCCAGGATGCAAGCCCTGAATGCAGATGAAACAGCAGCCTCCTGCAGCGTGGAGCTGGCTCTCGTGTAAGAGCTCTTCAATGCATGCACAGTTAAAAATAAAAGGTGTTTGTACAGCGTTGGCTCTCTGCGTGCTAACATGAAGTAGAATGCAAATAGAAGCATGAGCAACAAGGAGGCAGCAGTTTAATGGCTTTGGGGATTAGCAGCGGTATTTAGAGCCTTTCACCTCTCTGTTCCTAACATAAATCTTAACACAGATTGATGGTTTTAGCCATCTGGCTTGTGTTTGCTAATATGCAATGACTAGTGAGACAGAGAAAGAACCTGACCAGCAAGGCAAAGGGAAAAATAAAAAGTATATGACAGAAGACATCCTCTTCCCCAGTGTCAGTAAGAGCAGCTATGGTGCAATTATTCTGTTTCACAGAGCCCGGCAGGTTAACAAGGGAGAGGGGAATGAAGGAGTAACAGGCATCACTTGCTACATGACTCTACCAGGGAGCCTATGACTTGTACAAATGTGCATACTCTGAGCAGCTTGCTCTTAAATGCAAAGCTCTGTGCTCTTC